>NC_137070.1:8955896-9173396 GCF_032717465.1 Coenobita brevimanus | reverse complement strand
TATATATAGAGAGAGAGAGAGAGAGAGAGAGAGAGAGAGAGAGAGTTCTATATATAGAGTTCTCAATATATATAGAGTTCTATATAGAGAGAGAATTCTATATATAGAGTTCTATATATAGAGAGAGTTCTGTATATATATATATATATATATATATATATATATATATATATATATATATATATAGATAGATAGATAGATATTGTTACGGAACAGAGAAAGATAATGTACACTTTAAGTGAGAATACTAAAAATCACTACTGTCCCGTAAAGTTCCAGGTTCAAAACAAAGAGTTAGGTAAAATTACAAGTCAAAGTTTAATGCTCAAACTAACAATAAAACATTCAGGACTCATAAGGATAATGTAATGGCAAAAACAGGTTAAATATATGGTTAACTGCAATAGCCTCTATTAACACGAAATTAGCAAGAGTAAATTTATCTAAGTCAGCCCTGATAAAATGAGATACCAGATAATACTCAGTGAATGCCAGATAAATTATTACAGATACAAACTATTATCAAAAATGACTGACATAAAGAACCCTACATGAATTACAAAAGCTTCACTAGGCCTACAAATTAAACTTATGCTATACAGTACAAGAAAAAATGCAATAACAGTAATACTCAAATTACACACAGCTGCTAGATGGTTGGAGACTTCTTGAGCACTCACAATAATAATATCTGTACAGGGGAGGACAGAGATGTGAACAAAATGAGGAGCAGATCTAAGTGGCAATGATGCAGAGACTGAGCTCATTATATAGGAGCCAGGAGAGCTTGATACAACTTGTAATAAGGACGCGCAAATGAAGCCATGGGGACATAGAGTTGACAATCCCGCTCTGGACAACAGAGAGAACGACTTACTCTACTATAACGGTAGAAGGGGGGGACTGAGGCAGAACACGCTCGTGATCAAACATGCAGCATACTGTGCGTTAAAATTACACAAAGGATGATGAAATCATAGGCTATGTAACACCTCCCCACAAAGAAAAAAGAAATTTACAAGGGAAATTTCTTATTACTCTAAAACAATCTGTACATGGCATTACAGAACATGCAAATGTCTTTCCTAGTGTTACAAAACATGAGATCTCCCTAGCACGTTCAGTCATAGGTACTTGCCAGTATCCCTTTAACAAATCAAACTTACTTATGTACCTAGCCTTTCCGATCTTGTCTAAGCAATCTTCCACACGAGGGAGAGGGTAAGTGTCTGTTTTAGTTATCTGATTAACACGTCTGTAGTCGATGCAAAGCCGCTGTGACCCACCTGGCTTAGGGACTAGAGTGACAGGAGAACTCCACTCGCTCTGACAGGGCTCAATCATCTTGTGGTCCAACAGGTAGCCAAGCTCCTTCTGGATGAGAGGAACTTTCACTGGGTTCACACGGTAAGGAGGCAATTTAATTGGCTTTGCGTCTCCAACATCGACATCATGCATCAACACAGTGGTTCTTCCTGGAGTAGCACGGAACACTTGCGGGTACTCCTGCAGTAATGCCGAAAACTCCTGCCTTTCCTTGGGAGGTAGATGAAAGCTTAGTCTGGAGATCATTCATGATATCAGGATTCTTCCCCAAACTATCACTCAGGCTCATACTGCATGGGAGAGCTTCACTTGCAGACTCGGGTGGAACAGCTACAGTGCAGACTGGATTATTTTCGTCCCGCCTGTGATATAACTTTAGCATGTTGATGTGACATAGTTGCTTGCTCTTTCTACGATCTGGTGTGGCGATGACATAGCTGACATCACTGAGTTTCTTCTCCACGAAATAAGGGCCACTAAACTTGGCTTGAAGAGGTTGCCCATGAACTGGTAGCAGAATCAAAACCTGATCTCCTGGCTGAAAGTGGCGTAACTTGGACTTCTTGTCATACCAAGTCTTCATCTTCTCCTGAGCAGCTCCT
This sequence comes from Coenobita brevimanus, assembly GCF_032717465.1. Taxonomy (NCBI): domain Eukaryota; kingdom Metazoa; phylum Arthropoda; class Malacostraca; order Decapoda; family Coenobitidae; genus Coenobita; species Coenobita brevimanus. Next base: position 9,171,468 of record NC_137070.1, on the reverse strand, counting down.
AAATTCTCTCTCGCCAGCTGTAAAGCAGTGGACAGCCGTTCTTTGAACTTCATCACATACTCCAGCAGGTTGACGTCATCTTCCTCCGACAGCCAGCATTCTTTGAGTAACTTAAGGGGTCCTCTTACTTCATGGCCAAACAGTAGTTCAAAAGGTGAGAAGCCCAGTGATTCATTTGGAGATTCTCTTGCGGCAAACACAACGAATGGAAGACCTTTATCCCAGTCTTTCTGATGTTCCAAACAGTATTTCTTGAGCATCGATTTGAGTGTTTGATGATATCTCTCCAACGCTCCTTGGGTCTGGGGATGGTAAGCTGAAGACGTGATCTGGGTGATGTCCAACTCTTTCAGAGACTGCTTGAAAACATTTGACATGAAATTACTTCCCCTCCTTGGGCAGACCAAACTTTGTGAAGAACCCTAGCATTTCCTTAACCACGTTCTTTGCTGAGATGTTTCTAAGTGGAATGGCTTCAGGATAACGAGTAGCCATGTCAATCATGGTCAACACATAAGAAAATCCTGAAGGAGTCTTAGGAAGAGGGCCCACAATATCCACCAACACACGGGTGAAAGGCGCCTCAAAAGGAGGAATGGGAACTAGAGGTGCAACCTTTTCGGTCTGATTACACTTCCCCACAACTTGACAGGTGTGACAAGACTTACAATACCAGGAAACATCCCTGAAGATACCTGGCCAGTAGAAGTGTTTCAAAATGCGTGCCACAGTCTTCCTCACTCCAAGGTGTCCTGCCAAACTGGAATCATGAGCCACTCTAATGATATCCTGCCTACAAACACGAGGGATGACAACTTGATGTACAACCTCCCATTCACAGTCGGCTGATGCTGTTGGGGGTCTCCACTTCCTCATAAGTACTCCTGACTTTACATAATAACAAGTAGAAGCACCGGCTGACTCTTCCTCACTGCAAGCAGAGTTACCTAGACCTTTCAACTCAGGGTCAGCAACCTGCAACTCAACCAACTCTTGACGAGACAAATTATCAACACTACGGGGGACTGCCTCATCTGGTGAGTGGTCCAAATTAGCAAGAAAAGTGTCAGCTAGGATAACATCATCATCATCATTATCCTCTAAATCACCAGTAACTTTAGACTTAGCCCTAGTGACAGCACATGCAGGGAACACATCAGGGACATCACAATCCTGGGTCGCAGCCACTGGCTCACTAGACAACTGAGGAGCTGGACACACTTGACTTCCACCAATATCATTTCCAAGTAAGAAAGTTACACCTGACATTGGGAGTGTCTCAACCATAACGGAACCATTAACAAAACCAGACTCTAAATTCACTCTGCACAGAGGAACAGAGAAGTAATTATTCCCTACACCTTGTAAGATTACAGTTTCATCAGAGGAATTAACATTAGAGCCTAGAACACTGGTCAGCATAAGGGATTGGCAAGCACCTGTATCACGATATATTTTAACTGATTTCCTGTCATTACTGTCCAGAGGACTGACAAACCATCAGACAGGAAATTGGCACATGAACTCTTGAGAGTGTCACCCACGTTACTGCTCAAAAGAGGAGCTCCATCATGAGAATTTAAGTTACCCCTCAAAGCAGGTTCAGTTAACTCAGTTAAAGAATTCTGGGAACTCTCAAGAGTGGACACTAGACCAATTGACTGAATATTTAAAGACTCCTTTTTGTTCACATCACGCTGTCTCCTGAAACATCTCTCCGTAGTATGACCAAGCTTACTACAATAAGTACATTTACTTTTCTGAAATCTAGAGGTGGAGCTGGTATTTACTTCCTGAGAAACATCATCCTTATTCTCTTTCCTGTTACCTGTACTCTGAGTAGAGGCAACGTACTTACTCTCAGCTTTCCCTTTTTCTCTAGAATATCTCTTGTGAGTGAGAACATACTCATCAGCTAAAACTGCAGCATCAGACAAATTATCTATTCTTTTCTCATCAAGATATAGGCTTACATCTTTATAAATACACCTTTTGAAGTCCTCCAGCAAAATCATCTGCTTAAATTTGTCAAAATCAGAATCCACATTCTTAGAATTTAACCACTGCTCTAACAAATCTTCTTTGATTCTTGCATACTCAACATTGGATTGCTTATCTTGCTTGTAAGTTGTCCTAAATTTTACTCTATAGGCTTCAGGAACAAGCTCATAGGCCTTAAGAATCAAGCTCTTAACTACATCATAATTATCAAATTGATCCTGAGGCAAAGATGCATAAGTTACTTGAGCTTTACCGGTGAGAACAGTTTGAAGGAGTACTGGCCAATACTTTTTAGGCCAATTAAAACCTGTAGCTACCCTCTCAAACAACTGAAAATCCTTTGTTAAATCAGATTCATTAAAAGGAGGGACAAGTTTAACATTTTTAGCCACATCAAAATCATCAGAGCTAGATGATCCAGTTCCACATTGTTTCATGCGATACTCATGGTCTGCCTGAATCCTAGCAAGTTCAACTTGTGCGTGAAACTCAGCCTCCTTAGCACGGGCCTCCTGCAGGGCTAGCTGTAACTTAGCTAATTCAATCTGCGTTTGCTCATTTGGAGGAGTTACATTAAACAAGCTTTCATTAATCATGTCAAGAATTTGATCTTTAGAATGATGAGAGCGAACAACAATTCCCAATTGTTGAGCAACAAGCTTAAGTTCATTCTTTGTTCTGTTTTCTATATCACACACTGTTTGCACATTTGACAAAAAATCTTTGGCTTCATCAAGTGTAGAAATAGTAGCCATCATGAATATATCACAGTCATAAAATATCAAACAATATCCTTATGATAATATCCTGAATATCCTGATATGAGGTCGCCAAATTTATGTTACGGAACAGAGAAAGATAATGTACACTTTAAGTGAGAATACTAAAAATCACTACTGTCCCGTAAAGTTCCAGGTTCAAAACAAAGAGTTAGGTAAAATTGCAAGTCAAAGTTTAATGCTCAAACTAACAATAAAACATTCAGGACTCATAAGGATAATGTAATGGCAAAAACAGGTTAAATATATGGTTAACTGCAATAGCCTCTATTAACACGAAATTAGCAAGAGTAAATTTATCTAAGTCAGCCCTGATAAAATGAGATACCAGATAATACTCAGTGAATGCCAGATAAATAATTACAGATACAAACTATTATCAAAAATGACTGACATAAAGAACCCTACATGAATTACAAAAGCTTCACTAGGCCTACAAATTAAACTTATGCTATACAGTACAAGAAAAAATGCAATAACAGTAATACTCAAATTACACACAGCTGCTAGATGGTTGGAGACTTCTTGAGCACTCACAATAATAATATCTGTACAGGGGAGGACAGAGATGTGAACAAAATGAGGAGCAGATCTAAGTGGCAATGATGCAGAGACTGAGCTCATTATATAGGAGCCAGGAGAGCTTGATACAACTTGTAATAAGGACGCGCATGCAGGGAACACATCAGGGACATCACAATCCTGGGTCGCAGCCACTGGCTCACTAGACAACTGAGGAGCTGGACACACTTGACTTCCACCAATATCATTTCCAAGTAAGAAAGTTACACCTGACATTGGGAGTGTCTCAACCATTACGGAACCATTAACAAAACCAGACTCTAAATTCACTCTGCACAGAGGAACAGAGAAGTAATTATTCCCTACACCTTGTAAGATTACAGTTTCATCAGAGGAATTAACATTAGAGCCTAGAACACTGGTCAGCATAAGGGATTGGCAAGCACCTGTATCACGATATATTTTAACTGATTTCCTGTCATTACTGTCCAGAGGACTGACAAACCATCAGACAGGAAATTGGCACATGAACTCTTGAGAGTGTCACCCACGTTACTGCTCAAAAGAGGAGCTCCATCATGAGAATTTAAGTTACCCCTCAAAGCAGGTTCAGTTAACTCAGTTAAAGAATTCTGGGAACTCTCAAGAGTGGACACTAGACCAATTGACTGAATATTTAAAGACTCCTTTTTGTTCACATCACGCTGTCTCCTGAAACATCTCTCCGTAGTATGACCAAGCTTACTACAATAAGTACATTTACTTTTCTGAAATCTAGAGGTGGAGCTGGTATTTACTTCCTGAGAAACATCATCCTTATTCTCTTTCCTGTTACCTGTACTCTGAGTAGAGGCAACGTACTTACTCTCAGCTTTCCCTTTTTCTCTAGAATATCTCTTGTGAGTGAGAACATACTCATCAGCTAAAACTGCAGCATCAGACAAATTATCTATTCTTTTCTCATCAAGATATAGGCTTACATCTTTATAAATACACCTTTTGAAGTCCTCCAGCAAAATCATCTGCTTAAATTTGTCAAAATCAGAATCCACATTCTTAGAATTTAACCACTGCTCTAACAAATCTTCTTTGATTCTTGCATACTCAACATTGGATTGCTTATCTTGCTTGTAAGTTGTCCTAAATTTTACTCTATAGGCTTCAGGAACAAGCTCATAGGTCTTAAGAATCAAGCTCTTAACTACATCATAATTATCAAATTGATCCTGAGGCAAAGATGCATAAGTTACTTGAGCTTTACCGGTGAGAACAGTTTGAAGGAGTACTGGCCAATACTTTTTAGGCCAATTAAAACCTGTAGCTACCCTCTCAAACAACTGAAAATCCTTTGTTAAATCAGATTCATTAAAAGGAGGGACAAGTTTAACATTTTTAGCCACATCAAAATCATCAGAGCTAGATGATCCAGTTCCACATTGTTTCATGCGATACTCATGGTCTGCCTGAATCCTAGCAAGTTCAACTTGTGCGTGAAACTCAGCCTCCTTAGCACGGGCCTCCTGCAGGGCTAGCTGTAACTTAGCTAATTCAATCTGCGTTTGCTCATTTGGAGGAGTTACATTAAACAAGCTTTCATTAATCATGTCAAGAATTTGATCTTTAGAATGATGAGAGCGAACAACAATTCCCAATTGTTGAGCAACAAGCTTAAGTTCATTCTTTGTTCTGTTTTCTATATCACACACTGTTTGCACATTTGACAAAAATCTTTGGCTTCATCAAGTGTAGAAATAGTAGCCATCATGAATATATCACAGTCACAAAATATCAAACAATATCCTTATGATAATATCCTGAATATCCTGATATGAGGTCGCCAAATTTATGTTACGGAACAGAGAAAGATAATGTACACTTTAAGTGAGAATACTAAAAATCACTACTGTCCCGTAAAGTTCCAGGTTCAAAACAAAGAGTTAGGTAAAATTACAAGTCAAAGTTTAATGCTCAAACTAACAATAAAACATTCAGGACTCATAAGGATAATGTAATGGCAAAAACAGGTTAAATATATGGTTAACTGCAATAGCCTCTATTAACACAGAAATTAGCAAGAGTAAATTTATCTAAGTCAGCCCTGATAAAATGAGATACCAGATAATACTCAGTGAATGCCAGATAAATTATTACAGATACAAACTATTATCAAAAATGACTGACATAAAGAACCCTACATGAATTACAAAAGCTTCACTAGGCCTACAAATTAAACTTATGCTATACAGTACAAGAAAAAATGCAATAACAGTAATACTCAAATTACACACAGCTGCTAGATGGTTGGAGACTTCTTGAGCACTCACAATAATAATATCTGTACAGGGGAGGACAGAGATGTGAACAAAATGAGGAGCAGATCTAAGTGGCAATGATGCAGAGACTGAGCTCATTATATAGGAGCCAGGAGAGCTTGATACAACTTGTAATAAGGACGCGCAAATGAAGCCATGGGGACATAGAGTTGACAATCCCGCTCTGGACAACAGAGAGAACGACTTACTCTACTATAACGGTAGAAGGGGGGGACTGAGGCAGAACACGCTCGTGATCAAACATGCAGCATACTGTGCGTTAAAATTACACAAAGGATGATGAAATCATAGGCTATGTAACAATATATATATATATATATATAGTTCTGCAATCCAGTAGAGAATCTCTGGGTATTTATGGTTCAGGAATGGGGTGTGGAGGAAAAAACTAGGGAGGCAGTGAGGAGCAAGGCAAGACTGGTATGGGAGGGAATAGGAAACAGGCCGAACATATGTAGCAATTTAGTAGAATCCATGCCTACACGACTACAGAAAGTCATAGAAGCAAATGGAGGCTGGACAGAATACTAAACTAGGTCGAAGAGGTATTTCAGCGATAGAGGCCTTGTGATGTAACTATATTACACTTGATATATGTTTGATAATGTTATTGTGTTGCAGGGTTGGTAGTTGCACACTGCATACTGGTTGTTTCTGTTTTAGGTCTAAAGTGTTTGGGATACTTGTAATTATTGTCTAAAATTTTTGGGAGACTTGTAATAATTGTCTAAAATTTTTGTGATTGTATTTAATAAACATGACAAATATGAATCCGGTGTTATCTCATTATCCAACGCTCGTGTTATAGAACACTGTCGATTCTATATAATGTGAAATAATAATTTATATCTAAAAAGCATCACCATTTTAATGAGATTATCATACACGGCAGAATGACTGTGAGAATGAAGAATGAGTGTACAGAATATCACGATCATAATGAACTTTCACTAACGTTAAGCTTACCAGATTTTCGTGCTAGATAATTATACACAATAGATACGAGTAATCACATTAAAGAAACAATTACTGAGGAAGAATCTTGATGTTACACACACACACACACACACACACACACACACACACACACACACACACGCTCAATACCTGTGTGTTCACTGGGTGGTATGGAAGTGCTTCGTGTGATTCGTAATTCTTAAAAACTTATGGGTATATTCCTTTGTGTCCCTGTTTAAGGTAAATATTTGAGGAATTAAAATGCAGTAAAGAAATATATTGATATTTTTGCGGCCAAAATATTATTGCATAGTATAACAACAGCAAGAGTTGTACGGTTTACATGACAGACAGTGAGTCAGGACTCTTTTCTATTTTTCGAAGCATATGTGTTCGTGCGTGTCTGGCCTTGTGATAGTTTGAGTGGGCTGTCGTCCAGAAAGGATCCGAGCCATATCTCCGGCCCAAACTCAGGTGGGCTAGAGATTGTGGTGCGCGAGTGTACATACAACAACACATGTGCACAAATACATTTATACTGTGTACGCAGTGACCTACACATGTACGTACACACTAAGTCATGCTCACATACACACAAGCCCTCATACGTCCGTGCACACAGACATACATGCCCACACATACACATACGTACAGTATAAACATAAAACATACACACATACATACATACATACACACGCACAACTGCAGGTAAAAATCGATGGGTTCAGGTTCACTTTTTTTTTTTTTTCAGTATATTAACTGAAGGATTTACCGTGCGTTCGTGGCCACTGTCAAACCTTCATGACGGGTACAGAGCATCTCCTAATATGCAGCGGGAATGAAGGCGTGACTGAATCGATCAGGAAGTAAACGAAACAGGCAAATAACGACAACAAAAACTGCGACGTGAACAACAGATCAACAAAAGAAATAAACGAATAGGCAAGTTGCCCCTCCCCCCCAAAAAAAGTAAATGAATGATTGAAAAAAGGATGAATGAATGAATGCATATATGTATGTAAGTATATAAGTACAGTTCATTCCTCCGTAAGTGTGTGTGTGTGTGTGTGTGTGTGTGTGTGTGTGTGTGTGTGTGTGTGTGTGTCCTCTTACGTCCGTACACACAGACATACATGCTCACAAAGACACACAAATACATAGGTACAGTATAAACATACATACACGAGCACAACTGCAGGCGAAAATCGATGGGTTCAGGTTCACTTTTTTTTTTTTTTCCAGCATAGTAACTGAAGAATTCACCGTGCGTTCATGACGGATAGAGAGCATTTCCTAATATGCAGCGGGAATGCCTTTCTCGTTGTGCAAACCTGTGTACCTTTATGAGGGCGTGAGTGAATCGATGAGTAAGTAAAAGAAACAGGCAAATAACGAAAACAAAAACTGCGACGTGAACAACACATCAAGAAAAGAAATAAACGAATAGGCAAGTATTCCCACCCTTCAAAAAAAAAAAAAAAAGTAAATGACTGAAAAAAAAAAAAGGATGAATGAATGCATGTATGTAAGTAATGGAGTTCATTCGTCTATGTGTGTGTGTGTGTGTGTGTGTGTGTGTGTGTGAGCATGCTTCGCTGCGGAAAAGGAAGAACTGATACATGGAAACCTAAACTGAGGGTCTGTCATCATCTCTCTTTGAAGAAGGGTTTTGGCCCTGAAAAGGGCCGAGATTTCTTTCGATCGAGGTGAGGGGCCTCTCGCCTTAGGCGCGCTCGCCAAGGATGTGGCGGGCCAGCTGGATGTCCTTAGGCATGATTGTTACACGCTTGGCGTGGATGGCACACAGGCTGGTGTCCTCAAAGAGACCGATCAAATAGGCCTCAGACGCCTCCTGCAGAGCCATGACGGCAGAGGACTGGAAGCGCAGGTCAGTCTTGAAGTCCTGGGCAATCTCATGGACGAGACGCTGGAATGGCAGCTTCCTTATAAGCAGCTCAGTGCTCTTCTGGTAGCGACGGATCTCACGCAGGGTCACAGTGCCAGGCCTGTAACGATGGGGTTTCTTGACGCCGCCGGTGGCAGGGGCGGACTTGCGAGCGGGCTTGGTGACCAGCTGCTTTCGAGGGGCCTTGCCTCCAGTGGACTTACGTGCAGTCTGCTTGGTACGAGCCATGGCGCGCGACTGAAGGAGCGACAGGAGCGAGAGTGTTGGCGCGCCGCGCCTGGCAGCGGCCTTTTATGTCGCCTGTCTCCGGACTGGCGGCGTGTGAGTGGTCGGGGTGTGATGTACATGGCGGTGATTTACTGTTCATGCTTTTTCGATGCAATTCCTGGTTTGCTTGCAAAATTTGGCATGCCCTGTGGCGTGACCTGGCTACGACACCTCTCTAGGATTGGCCTCCTGGGAGCTGGGGTGGGGCCTAGGCCTGAAATCAAGGTTAGATGGATAAGGTTCGTACTTGCACGACCGACACTGGGTTATATAAGGGTGGTTGGCGAGCGGGGTAGTCCCTCCCTGCCTAGCTCTCGTGATGAGCAGACCTCTTGCTAGTCTCTCTCAAGTGTTGGACTCTGCCTCATTTACTGAGGAAGCATTTTCGGGAGTTTTTCCTGTTTTTGGGCCTTGCAGGACTTAGTCTAATTTACTTAGGCGATTTTTCTTATTTTTTCCTGTTTCCGGGTGGACTCTGTCTCTGACAGATAGCCTTTCGAGCTTGTGTGTGTGAGTGTGTGGGTGTTTTGTGAGTGTGTTTTCGGGGGGGGGTTCTTTTTTTTTTTTTTTCCGGCCGCCGTTAGTGTCTCTCTGCGTGGTATGAAGCCGAACCCTGAAGGGCTGCCGTTAGGGCAGTTCCATGAAGGGGGACCATTAGGGCCTGGTTATAGGAAGCGCAGAGAGCGGCTCTGATAGATTAGCGAAGACCCGAAAGGGGCAGTGGCGGGGCCTCCCACGTCGCCCTTTAGAGGGCGGGGAGCATAGGTAGCCCGTCACTGTAGGGACCTGCCGGCTTTTTCTTAAGTTTATTGTTTTTCAGAGTGAGTGCTGGTGTATCTGTTTGGGTGTCTGTGTGAGTGGCGTCTTTGTGTGATTGTGTGACTGTCCCTCAGGGACATGAGACGGACTCAGATCCCCAGGCCTACAGGGCCACCGCGCCAATCCCAGTCACAGCAGAGGACGTCTCACCCTGCTGCCACACCAGGCATGAAGCAAGAGCGGCGTCTCTCAGATGTGAGCTCTCACTCGTCGACGTCTGGTGACGTCTCTGCCTCCTCTACTTCTTGTCACCCTAAAGGGCAGGTTCCCTGTGCGAGGGCTGTCGCTTCAGCCCCCCTTCCCACTTTGGCACGTGCAGCTAAGGTTGCACGTGTCCATGAGGCTATGGAGGAAGCTGCTTCAGCTCCGCTTCCCGTCCCTAACAACGCGCCCTCTGGTGATGCCCCTACAGCTGCCTCTACTGCTGAATGCCCATGCCACCAGGCCCTTACCACTGCAATGCCATCTCCACGCAATGGAGCCTGTGCTGCACAGGCATCCGTTGTTGACCATTCTCCCGCTGGAGCTGCCCCTGCTGCTAGGACTGAGGACGCTGACGGCTTTATAACTGTGGCGTGCAAACCACGGCGAGCGCCGCAGAGAAACAACGTTCCTCCTGCATCCAGGACTTTGGCGCCATGGCAGCCTCCCTCTACTCATCGCCCTTCAGTCTCGGTCGTGCCTCCTCTACCTCCTCGCTCGTCCTTCCCGGCCTTTCGCGTTCCCCTCCAGGAAGAGTTCAGCACGAGCTACGATGCAGTAGCGGCCTTAGAGCAACACCTGCCGGGCCTCATGGCTATGAATCGATACGGCCCCGATGACAGCTGCGTGTTGATCCCTACCGAGGAGGAGTCATATCTGTGCCTGAAGGCAGTGGCAGAGGAGGACGCCCCATTTGTCAAGCTCATGGAGCTCTCTCAGGGCACCCAAACTACAAGGGCGGCAGTTATGGGATATCCTCGGCGCATGCCGGTGGATATCCTCTTAAGGCATCCACTCGTAGAGGCAGCAGAACGCTGTCAAAACCAGCGAACCAGAGAGGAAACGCTGCAGGTCTGTGTGACTCTGCGGGGGCCTCTCGTGCCATCCCTCGACCTGGGCAATTGGGGAGCTTTCCATCTCCGCCCCTTCACGCCGGAACCGCTGCACTGCTACCGGTGCCAACGCTATGGGCACCACCGTGCCACCTGCAACCGCCCCCTCATCTGTGGTATGTCCAGTGGCGCCCACGATACAGACCAGTGCCTGCAGCAGTTCAAAGCAAAGCAACCAATTGCGGCCAAGTGCCCCAATTGCTCAGGACGACACCACGCCTGGCACCGCAGTTGCCCCGCGAGGGTTCAATGAGTGAACCAGGGTCGAGAGAGGCAGGTTGCTTTTGTGCAAGAGAATCAGGCCACCAGCGCCACTCCAGCTCCCCCCGGCACTTTCATCTGGGGACAACAGCACCGCCCTCTCATTCAGCGCCCACCACCCCTCAGCGACCAGGAGTTCCCTCCATTGCCCTCAGCTCTTACTGTGGACCGGACCACAGCAGAGGTCCACCGCCAACAGCCGCCTGTCTCTCCACCTCCTCCCACTGTAGCGTCCAGTCAGCCACCGACAATTCCGCCACCAGTACCCGGCTCCATGCTCAGTCCACCCACTGCTCCTGCTTCACCGGTCCTTGCATTCACGGCGGAGGATCTGCGGGATCTGGGTTCACAGATTGCAGTGGCCGTTGCCCAGGCAGTGTCACTCAAACTGGGGATCACTCTCAAGGCGGCCTCAATCGCCTCTGCAGCCGATTGCATCGTCGATCGCGCAATCGCCAGGAAGCTGCATGGTCTCGACACACGTCCTGCCCCTCGACATCCGGCTCGCTCTACAGGGGGGCCACGGACTCCCCCACGCAAGCCGGCTTGCTCTTTCAAGCAAGCCAAGCCCAGGAAGGCCGCTGCGCTGTCTTCCACCCCTCAGCAGAGTCGGCCTCGCCCCCTTCCAGAGCAACAACTGACTCCCGTCATGGCCATGGCCTCACCCCCATTGCTGGAGGACGTCCGTCTCTGTCTGTCTCCGGACGGCGGGACGGCTCCCCCCTTCGACTCCTTCAGTGGAACTATTTAGGAGCACGGCACAAGCTCCCGCTTCTGCAGGAGGCGGCCAACAGGGACCGCCCCCATGTCATCCTACTGCAAGAAACCCTGCTCCCGGATAGTTCCACTTTTAGTCTCTCGGGTTACACCACCCATCTCCTCCCGTATGTTCGTGGCGTCACACGAGGGTGTGCCGTTCTGGTCCAGGACCACATTGCATGCACAGATTGTGACCCTCCTCCTTTCTGTGGATCTGATGTGGAGGTCTAGGGCATGGTTCTACACCTGGCAATGTCACCCCTGATAGTAAATAATGTATACCGGAGCCAGAGGGGCACCCTGGAGTTGGGTGATCTGTTCTCCCAGGCTGCCAGGGGAGCCGTGTATATAGGGGGTGATTTTAACGCCCACCACGCCCTTCTATCATCGCCTCTTCAGTCCAGTGAAGCAGGACAGCACATTTCTTTACTTCTGGAGGAGATGGGTGTGTCTCCCTCTTAAACGACATGACAGAGCCCACCCATACTGGGGGAGGTCGCCTCGACCTCTCCTTTGTTTCAGCCCCACTGTCAGGCCTGGTGTCATGGTCACTCCACCCCCACCTTGCGAGTGACCACTTCGCTCTTCTTGTTGGCTTGCCTCCCCCCCCTCCCGCCTCCCCCGCCTCCCACACCACGGTGGGATCTACGGAAGGCGGATTGGATGGCCTTTGACTATGCTCTCACGGCGGCCTTTGCAACATCTTCTCCTGCCTCAGACCTCGAGAGCCGAGCGGATCAAGCAGCAAATATTTTTTCGCAAGCTGCCTCTCTTGCCATTCCATTGCAGCAGCACTCGGCGAGGTGCTACTGGGACGGCTGGTTTTACTGCGACAGGGTCAGGGAATTGAACCGGAGGCTCAATGCAGCACGCAAGCAGTACCGGCGGCGCCGTACATCTCCGCACCGCCAGTACCTGGTTGCTGTCACTTGGCATGTGGTTTCTGAAAAGCGTAGCCTTAAAGAGGAGGCGTGGATCAGATGGTGTTATACCCTAAATTTTCACTCCACTCTCCGTGAGATGTGGGGGAGAATCAGGTCCATCTCTGATCCGCGTCCTCCTCGTCCGCCCTCCCACCCTGACCCTGCCGCTGAGGCCGGCCATCTTGCCCAGCATTTCGCTGACCGCTCAGCCTCTTCCAATCTCCCACAGTCTGTCAGAGCCTTACAGGTGCAGCTGTCCGTCTCTCGCATTGCAGCTATTCAGACAGCGTGTGATACACCTGACCTCGCTGACTGTCCAATCACCAGCGGAGAGCTTCAGAAAGCGCTGAGGCACCAGGAGGACACTGCGTCGGGGCTCGACGGGGTCACATACTCAATTTTATCACATGCTGGAGATTGTGGTAGAGAGCGTCTGCTTGATCTGCTCAACCTCTCGTGGTCTGAGGGGCGTCTACCGAGGTCGTGGAAGATGGCTGTCATCCCCCCGATTCCGAAGCCTTGCGATCCCACTGCCATGCGCCCCATCTCCCTGCTCAGATGCATTGCTAAGACAGCTGAGAGGGTTGTGCGGGCTTGTGTTGATTGGCAGCTGGGACCGCTGCACCCAAGGATTTATGCCTATCATCCAGGCAGGAATGCCACCCACTGCCTTGCGTCATTCCTTGGGGAGCTGAGGGGCGGACGGGGGATGGCCATCTTCCTCGACCTCGAGAAGGGCTTCGAACTGGCAAACTCCACTGTTATCTTGGTGGCTCATACGGCCAGGGGAGTAGGGGACAGACTCATCCTGGGTCCGGGACTTTTTCCGTGAACGCGCTGCGGGGGTCCGCTTTCAGGGGCACCTCTCCCCTTTTCATCCTCATCCTAATGGCACCCCCCAGGGGAGCGTTTTGAGCCCTCTCCTCTTTAATGTCCTGATGGAGGAGCTCCTAACTGTGGAATATGGGCCTGGCATAACTCTTCTCTGCTATGCTGATGATCTGGCCCTCGTCTTTACGAGAAGAGACTGCTTCACACAGAAGGACTTAGCTCTTTCTCGGCTGCATGCCAAGTGCACCGAGCTAGGGCTAAAGATCAACTTCGCCAAGATGAAGTGTCTGCCTTTTGGCCTCCATCCCCCCGACTTGCCACTGCTGCTCGGAGGTCATCAGCTCTCCCTGATCACCCTCCACCAGTATCTGGGGGTCTGGCTAGATGGGGGTCTCACATTTGCTTGTCACATTCGGTATCTGAGGGAACATGCTTCCACCCGTATGGCTGCTCTTAGATATCTCTCCAGGTGGAGTTTGGGGGCATCATTTTCTGTCCTCTGGACTTTTTATACTCAAGCCATCCGATCTCTGGTGGACTACAGTGCCATCTGTCTGACTGGCCTCACTCCACCAGTATCTCAATCTCCAGAGGTCATCCAGAACGATGCCCTCCGTGTCATGCTGGGCGCTCCACGTTGGACCCGGGTTATTAATCTGTGAATGGAGGGTGGTTTGCCATCTCTGGCACGTCGTATTGCGCTACGAGTGGTGCTCATCACTCTACAGCTGGTGCAGTGCCGGCCCCACCTGCCTGTCTCGGCACTCTTAAAACGGCTTATGTGTCGCCCACCTGCGCAGGCCCCTCAGCGTGACTGGGTCCGCAATACAACTGCTATTGTTCATGGGTTGGGAGTTGCTGAGAGCCTCTGTCAGGATCCTGACTCCCCCTTTCCGGGATACGCAGAACCAGCGCCATGGGATCCCCCGCTTTTTCACATTTTTGGTCCCTCAGAGGCTAAACCTCGCTCCTCCTTTCCTGCACTCCTCCGTCAGGAGTGTCTAAGCCGAGTAGCGACTCTAGCCTTACCGGACTCAGCCGTCTACTTCACTGATGGCTCGGTTTCATCTGATGGCTCTGCTGGGGCGGCCTTTGTTTCTGGCCAACTGGTAGAATCTTGGCGACTCTCCCAGGGTGTCTCAGCTTTCCAAGCAGAGCTTGCTGCCATCTTGGGTGCCTTGTGACATGCCCATCACCATCATCGCTACCGAGTCATTATTCATACTGATTCTCTTTCCTCCCCGCAGAGGCTCCGCTCCTTTTCCCTTCGGGACAATATCTTTCTTCTAACAGCCATTCATACATTTGCATCCCTTCTTGTCCACGGGGGTGCAAATATCATCCTCCACTGGCTCCCTGGACAGGTTGGTATCCGCGGCAATGAGCTTGCAGATGGTGCAGCACAAGCAGCTTGCTGTCTCCCTGATATAACATTTCCACTGCGCCCCGGCCCATCGCACCTCATCCACACTCTAACTGCTACCATCGGCGGGCAATCCATAGAGGATCATCGGCTTTGGGTAATGGAGGGCTCTCGCTCTGCTACCTGGTATGCCACTGCCACTTCATATTCCCTGTTGTCACCTCCTCCAAGTACACCTAATTACCTTCCAGTGAGGCCCAGGCGCTTGCGTCTGGGGTTTCCATGCTATAGGCAACTGCTGCCTCCGCTAACGCTCCGAGTCTGCCAGACACGGCAAATGAGCAGACCGGCACTTCACCACACCACCCTCCGTCAGCAGCTGAGGAGGAGAGGGCCCCGTCTCCCGTCCCTTCCACCCAGGACGAGGACGTCCCTCCCCCTCAGCCCTCCATTCTTGCCGATGCCTTATCAACTGCCGAGGATGACGTCCAGCCTGAGCCTCCAAAGAAAAAGAAGAAGGGCAAGAAGCAAAAGCGCTCGCCACCTCCTCTGCCTGACAGCATTCGTGCATTCCTTGAGTCCTTGACGCACGATGAACTGCTCGTCCAACAGGATCGCTATGCTGAGGACAACTTTGAGTACGTCGTTGATGCCGTCTTTTGCCTCCATGCTGGAACTTTCAGCGATACACACCGCGATTGTCTTTTTGCCACCAGCCAGACCCACCCTGACAACGTTGCAGTTATTGCCTTCACCGTGACCTCTTTGATGAAGGGTACTGCTCCGTGCTAGTTTCCACCACTGCCCTGTTTACGGAGCCTCGCTGCACTTGTTCCCCTGCCCTCTCTGCTCTTCCCATCTGCCCTGTCTGCTGAACTTTGCTCTAATTTTAGAGCTTCTTTTCTGCCAATTTCCCTGACGGGCTCTTTGTTTGCCCGTGCCCACCAGGTGTGGGTAAATATCATAACAACAAACAAACAGCGGGGCAGTCACTCCCTGCCTAGCTCTCGTGGTGAGCAGACCTCTGGGCCAGTCTCTCTCGAGTGTTGGACTTTGCCTCATTTACTGAGGATTATTTTTGGGAGTTTTTCCTGCTTTTCTATATTGCAGGACTGTACCTCATTTATTGAGGAAGATTATTGGCGTTTTTCTCGTTTTTTTTTAACGAGACTCTGTCCCTGAGTGATAGACCCTGACTGCTTGTGTGTGTGTTTGGGGGTGATTGTGTGTGTGTTTGAGGGTGTGTGTGGGTGTTTTTTTTTTTTTTTTTCGGGCGTCGTTAGTGTCTCTCTGTGTGGTACGAAGCCGAATCCTGAAGGGGTGCCGTTAGGGCATTTCCATGAGGGGGGGCCATTAGGGCCTGGTTATAGGAAGCACAGAGAGCGGCTCTGATAGATTAAGGAAGACCCGAAAGGGGCAGTGGCGGGGCCTCCCACGTCGCCCTTTAGAGGGCGGGCAGCAAAGGTTGCCCGTCACTATAGGGACCTGCCGTTTTTTTTTTGGGGTTTATTGTTGAGATTGAATGTTGGTGTATCTGTTTGGGTGTCTGTGTGAGTGACGTCTGTCTGTGTTTGTCTGTGTGTCTGTCCAAGGGACATGAGGAGAACCCAGATCCCCAGGCCCACGGGGCAAGCACGTCAATCCCTTTCTATGCAGAGGACATCTCGCCCTTCTGCCATGCCAGGCGCGAAGCGAGAGCGGCGTCCTTCAGACGCCAGCTCCCACTCGTCGGGCGATGCCTCTGCCTTTCCTCCCTCTTCTCAGGATATGGGGACTGTCCCCGTGCAAGGGCTGCTGTTCCAGCCCCCCCTTCCACTTCGGCACGTGCAGCCAAGGTTGCACGTGTCCATGAGGCAATGGAGGCAGGTGTTTCGGCTCCTCGTCCTCCTAAACGGTCCTTTCAGACCTCTGGTGCTGCCCACCTTTCTGCTCAGTCCTCTGAGCACCTACGCTGCCAGGCATCTATCACCACCGAACTGTCCTCCACTGCAGCTTTGGATACACGTGATGGCGCCTGCTCTCCCGCCGAGCCTTTGGCTGCTCATAATACTGCTAGAGCTGCCACTTCTGCTGTCTCTCCTGTTGCTGACGGCTTTATCCCTGTGGCGCGGAAACCACGACGAGTGCCGCAGGGAAACGCCACTCCTCCTGCATCCAGGACTGTGGTGCCTCAACAGCCTCCCCCTGCTGCTCACACCTCGGTCTCAGTCGCGGGTCCTCTGCCTCCTCGCTCATCCTTTCCGGCTTTTCGAATTCCTCTCCAGGAGGGATTCAGCACGAGCTACGATGCAGTAGCGGCTCTGGAATACCACCTGCCAGGCCTTGCAGCCACGAATCGTTTCTGCCACGACAGCAGCTGCGTGCTGATCCCCACTGGGGAGGAGTCGTACCTGCGGCTAAAGGCAGTGGCGGAGGCGGAGGCCCCGGTCGTCAGGAATGTCGAGCTTCCTCAGGGTGCCCAAACTACCAAGGCCACTGTTATGGAATATTCTTGGCACATGCCGGTGGATATCCTCCTGCGGCATGATCTTGTAGAGACAGCGGAGCACTGCCAAACAAAGCGCACACGGGAGGAGACAAAGCAGGTAGTTGTAACCCTGCGGGGACCCCTTGTGGAGTCCCTCGACCTGGGCAATTGGGCCAGGTTTTTCCTCCGCCCCTTAACGCCGGAACCACTGCACTGCTATCGGTGTCACCCCTACGGCCATCATCGTGCCACTTGCAACCGCCCCATCATCTGCGGTATGTGCAGCGGCTCCCACGACACCGAAGAGTGCCTGAAGCGGTTCAAGGCCAAGGAACAGATTGCCTCAAAGTGCCCCAATTGCTCGGGACGACACCACTCCTGGCACCCCACTTGCCCTGCAAGAGTGCAGCGTGTCAACCGGGGTCCGGAGACGCAGGTCACATGGGTGCAAGAGCACCAAACTGCCAGTGCCCATCCAACTCCTCCAGGCACTTTTGTCTGGGGACAGCAGCGCCGTCCACGTGCTACGAACTCGCCAGTCCTCAGCAAGCAGGACTTTCCTCCACTACCCTCAGCCCTCACTCTAGGCCAAACCAATGCAGAAGTTCATTGCCCACCGCCGTCTGTTCTGCCAACACCACCCAGCTTGGTTCCCAGCCCAAAGCCGACCTTGACACCTCCATTCAGCGCCATGCCCAGTACACTCACTGCTCCCACTCCACTGGCCGTCACCTTCACTGTGGAGGACATCAGGGACCTGGGCACACGCATAGCGGTGGCTTTGGCCCAGACTATTATTCAAAAGCTGAGAATAAAAATGAAGACGGCCACGCTTGCTGGAGCCGCTGAGATCATCATTGATCAAGCGATCGAGACAAAGCTGAAAGGCCTCGACGCTCCTCCTGGCTCTTGCCGCTCGGCTCCTTCCATGAGGGAAACAAGCCATCTCCCACGCAAGCCGGCTCGCTCATTCAAGCGGGCCAAGCCTCGGCCTTCCACTGCTCGGACTTCTGCCACTCAATCATGTCATCCTCGCCTCCCGTCAGAGCCAGCACCAACACCATCAGTAGCCATCACGATGGACATGGCCCTACCACAATTACAGGAGGACCACCGTCTTCACCTATCTCCAGACGGCCGGAAAACTTCTCCCTCAGACTCCTTCAGTGGAATTGTCTAGGGGCACGGCATAAGCTCCCACTCTTACAGGAGGCGGCCGCCAGGGACCGTCCCCATGTCATCCTGTTAAAGGAGACCCTGCTCCCAGACATTTCCACCTTTCATCTCGCGGGCTACACCACCCATCTTCTCCCATCTGTTCGTGGCGTCACACGGGGATGTGCCATTCTGGTTCGGGATCACATTGAGTGCAGACTGTGAGCCTCCTCCTTTCTGTGGACCTGATGTGGAGGTTCTGGGCGTGGTTCTCCACCTGGCTACGTCGTCCCTGACGGTATACAACGTGTACCGAAGTCACAGGGACTTCCTGGAAATGGGAGATTTGTTTTCCCAGGCTGCCAGGGGCACTGTGTATGTCGGGGGCGACTTTAACGCCCACCACGCCTTTCTTTCATCGCCTCTCCCGTCCAGTGACGCAGGGCGGCACATCTCTTTGGTACTGGAGGAGATGGATGGTGTATCTCTCTTAAATGATACTAAGGTTGCTACTCATGTTGCTGGGGGCCGTCTCGACCTATCTTTTGTGTCGTCCCCTCTGGCAGGATCTGCGACATGGTCACTTCACCCCCACCTCGCTAGTGATCATTTCGCGGTCGAGGTTACACTACTAATGGCTCCACTCCCGCCTCCCCCTCTCCCTCCACATAGGTGGGATCTCTGCAGGGCTGACTGGCCAGCTTTTGGCCGTGTGTTAGCTGCGGCCTTTGAGGCATCTCCTCTTGCCCCGGACCTCGCGAGTCGAGCAGACCAGGTAGCCCGTGCTTTTTCCCAGGCTGCCTCTCTCACTATTCCTCTGCAGCGACGATCCACGCTGTGCTATCGGGATGGCTGGATTTACTGCGACAGAGTCGGGGAGCTGAATCACAGGCTCAATGCAGCACGCAGGCAGTACCGGCGGCGCCGTATATCCCCTCACCGTCGGTGCTTGGCTGCTGTCACGCGCCATGTGACGTTGGAGAAGCGTCGCCTTAAGGAGGAGGCATGGATTAGATGGTGCTGAACCTTGGATTCTCACTTCACTCTCCGTGAGATGTGGAGGAGGATCCGGTCCATCTCTGATCCACGTCCACCTCGCCCACTGTCACACCCTGACCCTGCTGCTGAAGCCAGCCGTCTTGCACAGCATTTCACGGATCATTCTGCTTCCCACAATCTTCCGCAACCCATCCAAGCCCTACAGGAGCAGTTGTCGGCTTCTCGTGTCGCTGCTGTACAGGCTGCCTGTGCCAGACCTGACCCCGCTGATCCTCCCATCACCAGCAGGGAGCTTCATAAGGCGCTGTGACAGAAGCGACACTGCACCTGGGCTCGATGGGCTTGTCTACTCACTTTTGTCTCATGCTGGAGATTGTGGTAGTGAGAGACTGCTTGGTCTGTTCAATCTCTCGTGGTCTGAGGGCCGTTTGCCGAGGTCGTGGAAGACATCTATTATCCACCCGATTCCAAAGCCTCGCGATCCCGGCGCCATGCGCCGTATCTCGCTCCTTAGCTGTGTGGCTAAGACAGCAGAAAGGGTTGTGTGTGCCCGCCTTGCCTGGCGTCTGGGACCATTGCACCCGAGGACTTTTGCATACCATCCTGGCAGAAGTGCTTCCCACTGCCTTGCTTCTTTCCTCGGGGAGCTTCGAGGTGGACGGGGGATGGCAGTCTTCCTCGACCTCGAAAAAGCCTTTGAGCTGGCAAGCCCTCTAGCCATCCAGGCACCCCTTGCGGCCCGGGGAGTTGGGGGTAGACTCCTCTCATGGGTGGGGGACTTCTTTTTGCACAGGTCGGCAGGGGTCAGGTTTCAAGGGGAGCTCTCACCATTTTACCACTATCCTAACGGCACGCCCCAGGGGAGTGTTCTCAGCCCCTTCCTTTTCAATGTCCTTGTTGAAGGGCTACTAGCGGTGGATTATGGTCCCGGCGTGACTCTGCTTGTGTATGCTGACGATTTGGCACTGGTCTTCTTGAGGGGGGACTGTTTCACCCAGGCACCCGTTGCTCTTTCTCGGCTACAGGCCAAGTGTAAAGAACTCAGGCTGAAGGTCAACCTCGGGAAGACTGAGTGCCTATCTTTCGGTCTCCGTCCTCCAGACCGTCCTCTCTTGCTTGGTGGCTGCAGCATCGAGCTGGTCACGCTCCACCACTACCTGGGCGTCTACCTTGATGCTGGCCTCACTTTCGCCAAGCATGTCAGGTACCTGCGGGAGCAGGCCGCCACCCGAGCTTCTCCTCTCCGTTATCTATCTCGCCGCAGTCTAGGGGAATCTTATATCATGTTGCGCATCTTTTTTGTCCACGCTATCCGCTCTCTTGTGGATTATAGTGCCATATGTCTCACTGGCCTTGCCCCACATGTCTCCCAGTCCTTGGAGATGCCTCAAAATGAGGCACTCTGCACCATGTTACATGCGTCACGCTGGACAAGGTTGGTTAACCTGCGTCTAGAGAGTGGTTTCCCTTCACTGGCTCATAAAATTGCATTGCGTGCAACAGCTGAGACACTCCGGCTTGTGCATCGCCATCCACACCTGCCGGTCTCGGCTTTACTGCGGCGTTTAGCAGGCCGACCCCCTGACCCACTTACTTGCCGTGACGGCTCGTGCCACTACGGCCCTACTACAGGATTTGGGCGTGGCTTCGGAGGTGTGCAGTGATCCTGAGGTAGACTGTCCAGGTTACTTGCGTCCCCCCCCCTGGTCGCCCCCCCCTTTCACTGTTGTCTATCCCTCAGTGCCCAAGCCTCGCCACTCCATTCCGGCCATTCTTCGGCAGGACAGTCTTTGTAGCATCTCTACTGTCAACTCAACAGCTTCGACAATCTACTATACGGACGGGTCAGTCTCATCCGATGGCTCAGCAGGGGCGGCTTTTGCTTTGGCTCTTGCTTTTGGACCATACACTGAATCCTGGCGCATCTCCACGGGGGTCTCAGCCTTCCAGGCGGAGCTGGTGGCTCTTCTCGGTGCCTTGTGTCATGGTTACCGGCATCAGCATCAGCGAGTCGTTCTGCACACTGACTCACTCTCTGCACTTCAGTGTCTGGAGTCTCTCTCGCTTGCATCTCACCGTTTCCTACTCACGGCTATATATACTGTTTCGTCACTCATACAGTAGCGTGGTGGCTCAGTGACTTTTCACTGGGTCCCTGGACATGTTGGCATTTGGGGGAATGAACTGGCAGATACAACTGCACGTGTGGCTAGCACCCTCCCTGTTGTCACGTTTCCGCTTCGCCCTTGTGCCACTTGAGTCCTCTCAGAGGTGTATGCCACTATCTACAAGCATACCAGGGATGAGCATGAACTTTGTATTGCCGAGGGCTCACGCTCGGCTGCCTGGTATGCGGTGGCCACATCTTATTCACCTCTTTGGATACCAACTGGATTGCCCAACTTTATTTTAGTTAGGATTAGGCGTCTCCGCCTAGGTTTCCTGTGCTACCGCCAGGTTGCCGGCTTGGAGCCTGACCCGTGACCCCATTGCTGTGCACGGTGTGCCGACCCTCTATCCTATTACTTACTGGACTGTCCGGCCACAGTACTGCTTCTTGCATGTCCTGGCGGAGGCTTCCCTCATACAGGGGATGACGTCTTTGATGCAGCTCGGGTTGTTGGCAATGCATCTTATCAGAGGATTTTGCGCACTGTGCGGGGGACTACCCTCCTCCTCAGTAATTCTCTCAGGACTTGATCCTGCATTTTTTTTTTTTTTTGAACGGCTTTTCTCTGACGGGCTTTTAGTTTGGCCGTACCCCACCAAGTGTGGGTAAATATCAAACAACAAAACAACAAAGTTAGATGCAGGTACTGTTTGAGTAACTTGTTGAAGTTGGTTTTCCGTTCCCGTAGAGTTTCATAGCGTTTAGTATATAGGATGTGTGTCGGTTGATATGGCTCTTAGGCTACTTGGGAACCATCTGTGAAAATTAAGGTTGTTGTCTTTGGTGGTGTTCTTAAGCTCGTTGTAGATGTTATTACTGTGGATTTCTATTTTTCCCCAGATCTTTTTGGCTTGACTGTGGAGTCTGATGTTCAAAGGTAGGGTTTTGGTTGTTAAGTGGATCTGCTCAGTGTTGAGTGTATAGGGATAATGTTGATCGGTCGCGAATCTAAGGGCCTTGTTTTGGATGACCTGTAGCTGTTTTAACTTATTTTTGCTTAGTGTGTGAGTTGGTATGGGGGGGGGGGTATTCTAGGATTGGGAGGACTACTGCCTTGACAAGATGAACTTTGATTTTTATAGGCATATTTTTAAATCGGTACAGGCGGCTTAGGGCCAAGGTAGCTTTTTGTTTTCTATCTTTTATGCTTGGGAGGTATCCTCTTGTGTTGAGTTTAAATCCTAGCATCTTACCCTCTTCTTTAAATTCAGTGATTTCATCGTCTATTATTAGTGGTTCTTTTCTGGTGTTCCCTAGTTGGATCACTGTGAATTTATTAATATTTGTCTGGATTTTCCACTGGGTTTCGTGAGAGTTAATTTTTTCAACTTCGTCTTTCGTCCTGGTGTTCATAATGTTTCGGGAGGGGCCTGGGTAGTATGTGAGTTGTGTAATGTCGTCTGCGAAGCTTATGTTGATGCCGTGTGTTGCTTGTGGTGTGTCATTGGTGTAGATGGTGAATAAAGTTGGGGATAAGACGCTTCCTTGTGGAACTCCACAGCACAGGTCGAAGCTTGGGCCCAAATGATTGTTGATTTTGATTTTAGCTTTTCTGTCATCGATGAAATCACAAAGTAATTTCTCGGTGACTGTTGGAAGGTTTAGACTTAATAATTTGTATTTAAGTCCGAGGTGCCACACCTTATCGAAAGCTTTGGTGATGTCCCTGAGGACTACCTGGCATTGACCTTTGTTGGCCTTGTGGATTGCTATGTACTCAGTGGCGATGGCGATTGCATGAGTAGTGCCTCTATTGTTTCGAAATCCGTACTGGTGTTATTGTATACACTGTTGGATTCTAAGTATATTCTCTTTTGTTTATGATGTTCTCAAGTATTTTTCCAGGGACTTCTAGCAAGGAGATGGGTCTATAATTTTCCACCAGATGAGGATTTTTGCTCTTCTTAGGGATCAGCTTCAGGGTGGCGGTTTTAAATTTGTCTGGAAAGTAGCCTGCGGATATTGTTGCGTTGATGATTTGGGCTAATTTGGATATGGCTATTCTGGGCAGGTTAGATAGAATGGTTTTGTTGAATCCACTTTCTCCTGGGCACGTCTTTTTCATTTTGTTGATGATTGTGGTAATTTCTTCTTCTGTGATGGGGGAGGTAAAGATAGTTTCAGAATCAAGTCTGGTGGGGTCCGCTGAGTGAAAGTGGGTAAGTCTATCGAGGTTGTTGTTGAGGTATTCTCTTACAATGCGATCTTGGATGGGGTGATTTTGGTTTTCTTCTTCTTGGAATATTGTTTCCCAGTGTTTTCTGTGGGTGGCTTCCTTCTCACGAGGTGTGTGTTGTCTGGAACCGTTGGTGTCTAGTATGTAATGTGGGTCTGGGTTGTAGTTGCTGGAAAGAGCTTTTATTTTGCGCAAGAAAGTGGTAGGGTCTTTGTAAGTGTTTGCTGTATTGTTTATGATATTGGCCCAGTGTGTGTTTTGTTCTGTCAGGAGAGCAGTTTGGAGTTGAGTCTAGTGATTTGTAGAGTCTGTAGTGTGCTAGTGACCAGCCGTGTGTTTGTGAGTGTGTTCTGAGCGCATTGAACCGATTAATTAAATTTTGGGTATCCCTGCTGAGTCTGGGGTGTGTCGTTGTTCTGTTTGTGGTGAAGGGGATATTGTTGTGTATTGAGGTTTGTATTTTTGTGTACCAGTCGTCTAGAGACTGGTCAATTTCTTCCAGAGTGTTTCTGTTTGGGTTTGGGAAATTGGAGAAGGATGTGATAAGTTCTTCTTTCAGTCCGTCCCAATCTGCCCTTGCAAAGTTGGGTCTGGGTTGTGCTGGGACTTGAGTTGTTGTAGTGGAGATGGTGGCTATGATTGGGGTGTGATCGCTGGTAGTGAGGGGTCCAGGTGTGAAAAGTATATTGTGGTATGCCTTTAGGTTGCATAGTGCTATGTCTGGGGTGGCGTTGGAGTTGTGTGAATGGTATGTGGGGAAATGAGGGCCTAGGTGTTTCCGTGTAGTGCCTGCTATGAGTCTTGCTAGTTGTTTGCCTATGGTGTTGGTGGTCCTGTTTCCAAGAAGGTAGTGTTTCGCATTGAGATCGCCTATTAGATATACTGGGATGTTTCTTCTAAACAGGTTGATAAAATCTGGGGTTGGTAGATAGGGTCGGCTGGGAGGTAAATAAACTGTTGCTATGATGATTTTTCCAGTATGTGTTGTGATCTCTGCAGCAAGCATATCTGATATAAAACGGTCTAAAATTTTGTGGTTAATGTTTTTCTTTACAGCTATTGCTGAGCCGTCCATGGGACGGTTGAGGGAGTTTCTTCTGTGGGTTGTATAGTCAGGTATTTTGAGGGGTGTATGTGCTGGGATACCGTGGCTGTTTAGTAGTATGATGTCGGGGTCTATGGTGCGGAAGGTGTTGATGAGGCCCAGGTTTCTTCCTGCCCAGTTCAGTACATTATGTTGTAGAATTTTCATTCCTTGTTCTCTGTGGTCTGCTGTGGTGAGGTTGTGCTGTTTCCTGACATTGTAGGAGGAATTTTTCTTCCTCAGTGTTAGCGAGTCTGATCAGGTCCTGGAAGTTATTGAATTTTTCTGATGTGGCTCTGATTTCATCCATTGCAGCTTCTTGTTGTAGTGTTAACTGTTGTTTTTTTACCAGTGCCTTGTGTTCTTTGCAGGCTCTGGACAGCTCTCTGCTGTTGTAAAATTTGTTGGTTCTCCACAGGGATGGTAGGATTACCACCTTTGTTTGCCTCTTGCGTTTTTCTGTTGTTTGGTGGTCTGTGTCTTCGGTTTCGGTTTCAGTGTCAGGGTTGCTCTCGGCGGTGGTGGTCCCGGTGTTGTTGTTGTCTAGGGTGGTTGTTTCTGCTGGGGGGTGTGATGATTGATCTGGGGGATGGGATAATGGTGTGGGGGTTGTGTGTGGATCTTCTGATGATGTGGAAGCTGTTTCTGCAGGGGTGTGTGTTGCTGGTTCTTGGGGGTGAGGTGTGAGTGTGGAGTTTGTGAGAGGGTTTTCTGTTGTTGAGGTGGAATCGGTTTCTCTGGGGCTTGATGTTGAGTTGAGTGGGTTGGTTGGGAGGGGGAGTAGGTTTGCTGTCATTGCAGGGAGGATTGCTTGCAAGATTTTGTCAGAGGGGGGGTTGGGAGGCAGTTTTAGGATGGGGAGACCATTGAGTCTGCAGCTTTGTTCGAGGGTGGAATTGAAGCTGCCTGGGGAAGCCATTTCATGCATTTGTGCATTAATAATGAGCACCATATACTCTGTGAAATCGGTAGTCTGGTTCAGGATATTGTTTAGGTTTGAGGTGGGGTTTAGGGAGGTGTTTTTGGTGTTTGGTTGTTGGGTTACTTGGACATAGCTAATGCCGGGGCGAACTGATGCATCCTGGGGGATGGATATTTTGATCTTGATGATTTCTTTCCTTTTTTGGCATTTCATTGCCATTGTGCGGTGGTTTTTCCCGCAGGAGTTACAGTTGGTCCAAGTATGCTCTGTGGATGAGCATTCTGAGCAGATATTAAAGTCCTTGGGTTTTGGGCAGTTTTTGGTGGTGTGGGAGTCTACCTCGTAAGATTTTGTGCAAGTTAGGACGTTTATGAATTTCTCTCCTTCAATTTGGTGATTCCTGATGCAGAGGTGGAACAGTCTAATTCCTTCCCCTGCCTTTTGTGCCATTTTTGCGTCTTCGAACTGGATCTTGAGGAAGTTGGTCTTACCGAATTTAGTCACGTTTTCGACTTTGGCCCAGGAGTTGTTTCGCATGAGTTCGTTTGAAATTTCGTCCTCAGTGTGGCAGTATATGAGATCATCTACTTTGGAGCTAATAATGCTCCTGTTGGCTTTAACTTCTGGTGGGAGTACTGCCGTGAACCCATGTTGTTGAGGAGGATTTTCCAGTTTGGTGGAGAGCAATTCATCTGCGTCTTGTTCGGTGGATGTGGAGACTATTATGGCCTCCCTGGATGTATGTAGGCCATTTATTTTTATGTTGAAGGGAGCTACTATTTCCAGTAGTTTTAGTTTAGTTTGGTTGTCTTGGGGGGAGCTGTGTTGTATCTTGACTTTCCTCATTTTTGTAGTGATGGTTATAGATTTGGGATTTGGTCCATCCTACCTAAATCTTGGGCTTTTTAGACCTAAGCTACCCCTACTCTGAAGGGAGTGACCACTTGCAAGGTCTAAGGAGCACCCAAGATTCCTAACCCTACCAGAGAAAAACCCACCTTGGCGAAAACTAGACCACCCCCGAGTGGGGCCCCCTCGTGCGTATAGCGTCAGGGTTCGGCGTCGTTTTCACCAGGGCATCTACTGGGCGAGCCTAATGGACCGTAGTTTAAAAAGAACGCCAGATCAGGCAGATAGTATTAGGTGGGATGTGATATTGAATAGGATCACAAGTCCTAATGGTGCTGTGTAATGTCTGCAGTTACAGCAGCTACGGTGGGCAGGTCAGAGCTATAAGATGGCGGCGGTTTATCTCTAGAGTGAGAGACATCCGTAAGTACCGCTCCCCAAGATCAAGATGCTGATTCATCCAGATGTCAGAGGGAAGGGTGGGAGGTGTTTCTGCCACGGCTGCCAGGTAGAGAATGACATGGGGGACGGGCTGGCTGAAATCCTTATATGTGATTGCTGCCAGATCGCAGCCCGGCTTCTCCCTCCTTCCCATTCTCAGGTGGGATGGGGCCGGATCGTGAAGACAGGTATTTAAGGGAAGGTCGCGGGTGGGTGATGACTCGCAGTCCACCTCTCGCCGAGGCAACACCTCCACCGCTGTTCCCGGCGGGACCAGCTCTCCACAGCAGCTGTTTCAGCTGAGGGACGGGCCTGTCCTCTCCACCTACGGGAGTGCCCTGGTCAGCCCACCAGGAGGTGTAGGCTCGTCCGCCCTTTCCATGGCCGACCACCCTTCCTCCGCCACTACCTTGACCGGGGTTGTGCCCTTGTGTACACCTGGACTGGGCCTTCCCTCTACGCTTCCACCTGCTGCTGTGGAGAGCTGGAGCGAGTTAGATGGGGTTGAGGGCAGAGTTCGGGACGTTTCGATCTGAGCTTCGGCGCCCTTACCATCGGCGCTGTTTAGTCCACCATGCTCTCGTCCCTCTCTGCCCTCTGTTAACATCTGAGCAGCCAGCCGCGAACCACCGCCGAGTCGTTTGGGGTTTTTTCCACCTAAGCATGCCGGCACCCTCTCCATCGGCGCCGTGCTGTCTACCGCTCTCTCCCCCTCGCCTCGTCGATCATCGGGTTGTCTCCATCATCGCCTCGTTCCCTTCCTCTGCCGCCCTTGCCCTGTCTGCCAGTCTCCATCCCTGCTATGCTCCTCTATTGGAGCCATTTTCGCTTTTCTCCCTGACGGGCTCTTTTGTTTGCCCGTTCCCCACCATGCTGTGGGGAGAATATTTAAAAAAAAAAAAAAGTGGGTGACGACTCCCTGCCTAGACACAGTCTGATGCAGAGCTCTGACTGTTTTCACACTGGTACTGGACTCAGTCTCATTTACTAGTGGCGATTTTTCTCCTGTTTTCTCAGATTTTGCCTCTTTTGAGACTTAGTCTCTGGCACTGAGAAAGGTTTTTAGACGTTTTTCCAGGTTTTCCTGGGGCTCTGTCTCTGTTTGCCTGTTTGTGATTGGCAGTGTGTTAGTGTTTTTTTTTTTTTTCTTTTTTGTGGCCTGCCGTTAGCGTCCCTCACTGTAATACGACGCCGAACCCTGAAGGGGTGCCGTTAGGGCACTTCCATGAAGGGAAGCCTTTAGGGCCTGGTTATAGGAGGCAGTGAGGGCGGCTCTGTTAGTTTAGAGAAGACCCAAAAGGGGCATTGGCGGGGCCCCCCATCGCCCTTTAGAGGGTGGGGAGCATAGGTTGCCCGTCACTGTAGGGACCTTGGCCACTTTTGCTGTTTTTTGTTTGTGCTGTTTGAGTGGTTGTGTGTGTGTGTGTGTGTGTGTGTGTGTGTGTGTGTGTGTGTGTGTTGACTGAGTTTTTTGCTGCTTGTGTAAGCAGCATGAAGGGATCTTGTATCCCTAGGCCCCAGGGGCATTCCCACCTCCCACTCCCTCAGTCGAGGCTCTCCAACCTGTGTCCTGCTACAGGCACGAAGCGGGAGCGTCATTTTTCTGACTCAAGCTTCCACTCGTCAGCTCACGAGGTTTCTTGTGCTGACCCCTCTCTAGCAAAGTCTACGGGAGTGGTACCTCGCTCGCGTGGTGCCTCAACCTGTTCTGCTAAGGCAGCCCGCCGACATGAGGCTATGGAGGAGGTTGCACCTGCTCCACCCTCTCTCTCTTCCACCAAGGGCACTTCAGCTTCCCTACGTGCGGCTGCCAGCCCTAATCCACGGCAAGGCACCCCCATGAACCAAGCCCTCGGTCCGCAGCCTCGCGCTCCCACCTACGCACCCTCTCACGAGCCCATGCCGGCTAGGTCTGCTCGCATTCCCAAGTGGCTGGAGGTCCCTTCGGAGGCTCCTGCTGCTACTCAAATCTCCCCCTCTTCTGATCCTGCTCTGCATGATGATGAGGGCTTCACCCCCATGGCACATAAGGGATTGAGGCGTGGTCCCCAGGGAAACGGCCCTTCTCTGGCAGTATGTACTGGGCCTCCTCTCAGGGGTCCCCCTGCTGCTCATCCCTCCGTGTCAGTAGCTGTGCGTCCGCCGCCCCGCTCTGCATTCCCTGCGTTCCGTGTGCTGCTCCAGGACGGGCATGCGACGAGTTACGATGCCGTGGCTGCACTAGAGCGTCACCTGCTAGGGCTACACCGCTCCAACCTGATAGGACAAGATGGAAGCTCGGTGTTGGTGCCGAAGGACGAGGGAGCTTACGACCTCTTGAGAACAGCTCTGCAGGACGAGGCCTCACCTGTCAAGCTAGTCGAACTGATGCCCGGCCAACAGTCAACGAAGGCAGTCGTCATGGGTTATCCCTTGTGGATGCCTATGGAGATACTGCTTCAGCACCCTCAGGTCGAAGAGGCAACCCGCTGCCAGAAAGCGCGGACCAGGGAGGAGACTTGACAGGTCATCATCACCCTGTGGGGTCCTCTGATCCCTGTGATCAACCTGGGGAACTGGGGAAAATATCACCTTCACCCCTTCACCCCTGAGCCACTCCGTTGCTACAGGTGCCAGTGATACGGGCACCACAGAGCCACTTGCAACCGGGCCACAGTCTATGGGATGTGCAGCTGCCCGCACGAAACGGAGAGGTGCTTGGCCAAGTTCAAGGCCAAGGAAGCTGTGTCTACCCGCTGCCCCAACTGCTCAGGAAAACATCATGCATGGCACCCCAGCTGCCCAACCAGAGTTGCACTTGTCGATCGAGGGCGAGAACGCTAAGTTACCTGGGTGAAGGAGCAACAGGCGAGCAGCAACAAACCGGCACCTCCGGGAACTTTCATTTGGGGGCAGCAACGCCGTCCAGCAGTGACTGCATCCCCAGTGCTAGACGAGGCAGCGTTTCCGCCCCTCTAACCTGCTCTCACTCGTCACACGACGACTGCGGAGGTCCATCACCCTCCCCCCCCCCCTAGTTCGGCAGACAGTCGAGAAGTTTACGCCACCCACGTCCCACAACACGGGCTCTCCTCTCATAGTCTTCACCTGGGAAGAATTGCGTACGCTGGGGACGGAAATTGCTACAAGCTTGGCTCAGATGCTAGGGACGCTTCTCGGCAAGCCTCTGGAAACGGCACCATTGGTACAGGCTGTGAACGTCATCATCGACCAAGTGGTGGAGGCAAAACAACACCCGCACTCTTCTTCCCTGCTACCTCCGGCATCATCTCCCACACAGACAACCGTGGAAGAGCCGCTACCCACCCAGCTTCCTCTCCCTTGCCCTAATATACCAGTCAATATTCCTTCAGGGCTCACACCAGCCACAGCTGCAATCGAGGGAGAGTGCAGGGCCCTTGGCCTCCAGACAGATCATCCCCAGTGCCAGACACCGCTGCCAGCCTCCGAGTCCTACAGTGGAACTGTTTAGGGGCATGGAGCAAGCTCGCCCACCTTCAGGAGGCGGCTGCCAGGAACCGCCCTCATGTAATTCTTCTGCAAGAGACCCTGCTCCCGGATAATACCACTTTTCGTCTCTCGGGTTACACCACCCATCTCCTTCCGTATGTTCGTGGCGTCACACGGGGATGTGCCGTTCTGGTTCAGGACCATATTGCGTGCACGGATTGTGAGCCCCCTCCTTTCTGTGGACCTGATGTGGAGGTCCAGGGCGTGGTTCTCCATCTGGGCTACGTCGCCCCTGACGGTATACAATGTATACCAGAGCCAAAGGGGCACCCTGGAGTTGGAAGACCTGTTCTCCCAGGCTGCCAGGGGAGCTGTGTACATAGGGGGCGACTTTAACGCTCACCACGCCTTTCTATCTTCACCTCTTCAGTCCAATGAAGCAGGACGGCACATCTCTTTGGTTTTGGAGGAGATGGGTGGTGTCTCCCTATTAAATGATGTGGCAGAGGCCACCCATATTGCGGGAGGTCGCCTCGATCTCTCCCTAGTGTCAGCACCACTAGCGGGCTTGGCGTCATGGTCATTCCACCCCCACCTTGCAAGTGATCACTTTGCCCTTATTGTTTACCTGCCTCTCACTCCCCTCCCGCCACCCCCACCTCCTCCACCATGGTGGGACCTACGCAAAGCGGACTGGACGGCCTTTGCACGTGCTCTCACGGCGGCCATTAAGACATCTCCTGCCTCAGACCTCGAGAGCAGAGCAGATCAGGTAGCAAGTATTTTGGCACAAGCTGCTTCTTTTGCTATCCCGCTGCGGCAGCGCTCGATGAGGTGCTACCGAGACGGCTGGTTCTACTGCGACAGGGTCAAGGAACTGAA
Organism: Coenobita brevimanus; assembly: GCF_032717465.1. Classification (NCBI taxonomy): domain Eukaryota; kingdom Metazoa; phylum Arthropoda; class Malacostraca; order Decapoda; family Coenobitidae; genus Coenobita; species Coenobita brevimanus. The sequence continues at coordinate 9,140,058 of NC_137070.1, read as the reverse complement.
CCGGAGACTCAATGCGGCACGCAAGCAGTACCGACGGCGCTGTACATCTCCGCACCGCTGGTACCTGGTTGCTGTCACACGGCATGTGGCTTCCGAGAAGCGCTGCCTTAGGGAGGAGGCGTGGATCAGATTGTGTCGTACCCTAGACTCTCACTCCACTCTCTGTGAGATGTGGAGGAGAATCAGGTCAGTCTTTGATCCACGCCCTCCTCGCCCTCCCTCCCATCCTGACCCTGCCGCTGAGGCCAGCCGTCTTGATCAGCACTTCGCTGACCGCTCTGCCTCTTCTAATCTCCCGCAGTCTGTCAGAGCCCTACAGGCGCAGCTGTCCGCCTCTCGCGCTGCAGCAATTCAGGCAGCGTGTGATAGGCCTGACCCTGCTGACTGTCCGATCACCAGTGGGGAGCTCCACAAAGCGCTGCAGCGCAGGAAGGACACTGCGCTGGGGCTCGACGGGCTCACATACTCTCTCCTGTCACATGCTGGAGATTGTGGTAGAGAACGTCTACTTGACCTGCTCAACCTCTCGTGGTCTGAGGGGCGTCTGCCGAGGTCGTGGAAGGCAGCTGTTATCCACCCAATTCCGAAGCCTCGTGATCCCGCCGCCATGCGCCCCATCTCCCTTCTCAGCTGTGTTGCTAAGACGGCTGAGAGGGTTGTGCGGGTTCGGCTTGCTTGGCGGCTGGGACCACTGCACCCAGGGATTTATGCCTATCATCCAGGCAGGAGTACCACCCACTGCCTCGCGTCATTCCTTGGGGAGCTGAGGGTAGGAAGGGGAATTGTTGTCTTCCTCGACCTCGAGAAAGCCTTTGAACTGGCAAGCCCCACTGTAATCCTGGCGGCTCTTGCGGCCAGGGGTGTGGGAGGCAGACTCCTATCCTGGATCCAGGATTTTTTTAATGATCGATCCGTAGGGGTCCGATTCCAGGGACACCTTTCCCCTTTCACCTACATCCTAACGGCACCCCCCAGGGGAGTGTTTTGAGCCCTCTCCTTTTTAACATCTTTATGAAGAGGCTCTTAACTGTAGACTATGGGCCTGGCATTACCCTCCTCTGCTATGCGGACGATCTGGCCCTCGTCTTTACTAGAAGGGACTGCTTCACGCAGGCGGACTTGGCCCTTTCTCGTTTGCATGCCAAATGTATTGAGCTTGGGCTGAAGATAAATTTTAAAATACAAAGTGTCTACCCTTTGGACTCCGTCCCCCAGACTTTCCTATGCTGCTCGGGGGGCAGCAGCTCTCTCTTGTCACTGTGCATCAGTATCTGGGAGTCTGGCTTGACAGGGGTTTTACCTTTCCCTGCCATGTTCGGTACCTGCGGGAGCGCGCTTCCACCAGACTGGCTGCTCTCCGCTATCTCTCCAAGCGGAGTTTGGGGGCGTCGTACTCAGTTCTCCGAACATTTAATATACATGCCATCCGATCCCTGGTGGACTACAGTGCCATCTGTTTGACCGGACTCGCTCCACCAGTCCCCAGATCTCTGGAGGTTATACAGAACACTGCACTCCGTATCATGCTGGGTGCTCCACCCTGGACCCGGATTGTCAATCTCCGTATGGAGAGTGGTTTGCCTTCTCTGGCGCATCGTGTTGTGCTACGAGCGGCAGTCATCACTCTGCAGCTGATACGGTGCCGGCCCCACCTGCCTGTCTCTGCCCTCCTACGACGTCTTTTGTGCCGCCCACCCGAGCCCTCGACTCAGCGTGACTGGGCCCAGACTACAACTGCTGCTATCCATGGACTGGGAGCTGCTGCGAGCCTCTGCCAAGATCCTGACTCTCCCTTTCCTGGGTACACTGATCCACCACCATGGGACCCCCCTCTTTTTAAATTTGTATGCCCGTCTGAAGCCAAACCTCGAACTTCCATTCCTGCACTCCTCTGTCAAGAAGGTCTTAGTCGGGTTGCGGCTCTAGATTCACCAGACTCAGCCACTTATTTTACGGATGGTTTAGTATCCTCTGATGGCTCTGCTGGGGCGGCCTTTGTCTCTGGGTAAACAATTGAATCTTGGCGACTCTCTCAGGGTGTATCCGCTTTTCAGGCAGAGCTTGCTGCCATCTTGGGTGCTTTGTGCCACGCTCATCACCATCATCACCATGTCGTAATTCACACAGACTCACTTTCCTCCTTTCAGAGGCTAAGATCTTTCTCCTTTAAGGACGTCTTTCTTCAGACGGCAATTTTTACTTTTGCATCCCTTCTCGTCCGTAGGGGTGCCACTATTACTCTCCATTGGCTCCCAGGTCATGTTGGAATCAGCGGCAATGAGCGTGCTGATGATGCAGCACGCTCAGCTTGCTTGCTTCCTGATATCACATTTCAACTGCACCCCAGCCTATCGCACGTCATTAGCACTGTCACTGCTACCATTAGCAGGCAGTCTCGAGAGGAACATCAGCTTTTGGTTACAGAAGGCTCTCGCTGTGCTACATGGTACGCCACCGCCACATCATATTCTCGTTTGTTACCCTTTAAAGGCATACCCAAGTATATTGTAGTGAGGCTCAGGAGCTTACATCTGGGGTTTCCATGCTACAAACAAATTGTCGGTACAGACCCAGACCCGTGTACCCATTGTTTGGTCACATCTGTGGAGCCACTCATTCACTATCTTCTGTACTGCCCAGCCACTACCATGCTCAGGTCTCACCCTGACACGACTTTTGCTCGGACAGGGGATGATTTCATGGATACCGCTTGCATCGTTGCTCGTGCTCCTCTACAATTATTACTCACCACAGTCAGGGAATACCAACCCCCTCGATAATTCAAGCTCGCGCAAGTTCAATGCATCTCTGACAGGCTCTTTGTTTGCCCGTGTCCCAGCATTGCTCGGACGAATATTAAAAAAAAAAAAAAAAAAAAAGGTGAGTGACCACTCCTAGCTCAGACATTGTCGGGTGTGGAGGTCTGGCAGTTCTGTCTCGAGATTTCGACTCTGTTCGATTTACTCTTAAAGAATTTCGTCCAGTTTACTCACTTTTGCTAGTTTGGGGACTTAGTCTCTGGTACCGAGGAAGATTTTTGAACGTTTTTCCAGGTTTTTCTTGGACTCTGTCTCAGATTGCCTGAGTGTGACTGAGATTGTGTGTGTGTGTGTGTTTGAGTTTGTGCTTGTTTTTTTTTTTCCCCCGGCCGCCGTTAGTGTCTCTCTGCGTGGTACGAAGCCGAACCCTGAAGGGTTGCCGTTAGGTCACTTCCATGAGGGGGGCCCATTAGGGGCTGGTTATAGGAAGCGCAGAGAGCGGCTCCGATAGAATAGGGAAGACCCGAAAGGGGCAGTGGCGGGGCCTCCTTTGTTGCCCTTTAGAGGGCAGGGAGCATAGGCAGCCCGTCACTGTATGGACCTTGCTGGCTTTTTTCTTGTTTATTGTTTGTGAGTGAGTGTCAGTGTGTCAGACTGTGTGACAGTGTGAGTGGTGTCAGTGAGTGTCTGCTTCCCAGTCCCAGGGACTATGAAGGGGACCCAGACCCCTAGGCCTACAGGGCCAGTACGCTTGCCTCCCAAGCAGAGGCCTTCCCGCCCTGCTGTTGTGTCAGGCGCAAAGCGAGAGTGCCGTTTTTCTGACGGCAGCTCTCGCTCGTCGACGTCTGGCGAGGCCTTTTGCCCACTCCCTTCTACCCAGCCTTGTAAGCAGAGGCCTTCAGGTCCTGCTTCTCAGCCAGGTGCGAAGCGAGAGCGGCGCCTATCTGACGCTAGCTCTCACTCGTCGACAGCTGGCGAGGCTTCTGCCTCATCCCCAGGACCTCCCAGTGCACAAGCTGCAGCCTCATCTCCCCCTTCCACCGTAGCTCGTGCAACCAAGGTTGCACGTGTTCATGAGGCGATGGACGAGGAAGTTTCGGCTCCTCCTCCTCCTAACACCGCCAGCAGCAAGGCCTCTTCTGCTGCTGCAGATAAGGCAGCTCACCCTCCCGTTGCACCAGACACCGCAACTGATCCATCATCAGCTGCAGCTGAAGGAGATATTGACGGCTTTACAGTCATCTCCAGGAGAACAAGCACCAACACCCCTGCCAAGTCCTCCTCAACTGATGCTACCGCTCTCTCCCGACCCTCTGCTATGCAGGGAAACGGAAACCCCTCCGTTACCAGCCGACCACTCCATCCTGCACGGAACTCCTCCAAAGTTCGGGCACCAGCTGTGTCAGTCAGGTCTCAGGCCTCCCCAGTCTCCAAACACCCAGCCTTCCTTCTTCCACCTCACGACTCGTTTCCATCGACCTACGAGATCGTGATGGCACTGGAGGAAGAACACCCCAACCTTACATTCACCATTCGCGAGGGACGGGACCAAGCGACAATTCTAATCCCTCAAGACGACACCACAGTACAGGCACTGCGAACAATCACCTCAGCTGCAGGGAATATGATCAATATCCAGGAAATAGACCCCAACCTCACCACCCGGAAGGTAACCCTTATGGGATACCCGCTGTACTACCCACTGGCCACCACCAGAACAACTGCAGTCGCCCTCCAACCTGTGCTATGTGCAGCGGCAAACACAACACCCAGCAGTGCCTCGACAAGTTCAAGGCTGGGGAACCAGTAACACCGAAATGCCCCAACTGTGCAGGTTCACACCACGCATGGAACAAGTCGTGCCCAGCCCAAAAAGAGAGGGTGGAGAGAGGGATCGAGTGGCAATGAAGGTGGGTGCGAGAGAAGGAGATCGCTTCCCCTGCACCACCAGGCACGTTTATATGGGGTCGAGATCTCCGCAAGTCTCACAGCAGCTCCAACACCCGCCCAGCCTTCACACAAGAGGAATTCCCTCCCCTGCCAACCACAGCCAAGACACCTACAGTGCCTCCTCATCAGCCGACCACTCCATCTACAGCCAGTACTCAACCTGTAACCCCCCACCAGCCTCAGCCATTGCCCAGACAAATGATGCACGACTCTGTAACGCAGACAGAGTCAGTGCCAGCACCATCAACCATTCAGCCAGCCCCCATTCTGCCACCAGGGAAGGTCGCTGTCGATCGGGATGCCCTGTGCATGTTTGGACGGGAACTGGGGAGGGCCATGGCCACAATAGGAGCGCAACTGGGTTGCACTCTCGACCCCACACCACTTGGCCCATTCGTCGATCGTCTGGTCGACGAATGGATGAAGGACCCATTTCTAGCCCCATCCACGCTGGCCAGCACTCAGGACGTTCCTCCACTTGCCCAGGAGAGCGCATCAGCAGAGGTATGCATCCACTCCCCAATCTCCACTCCACCAGCAGCTGAGTCTCCAAACTCTCCTCAACATCTGCCACTGCCAGCTCAACCGCACTTCCACAGACAATCCAGGGATCCCAGGCGTCGTCACAGGTCCACCAGTCAGAAACGGCAATCCCCATCGGCCTCCCCTAGAGGATTACCCCGGCAACGCTCTCGGTCTCCTCTACCGTCCCAGGATGTGCCAACCATGGACGGCTGAGACTCTCCTCACTCAATGCCTCTCAATCATCTGCCCCACAAACAGCACCATCCTCGACATCTCTTCAGCACGAGTCCTCCTATGGTCTCAGGATCATTCAATGGAATATCCGTGGTGCTCAACATAAACGTGCCCTTCTTGAGGAGGTTGCTCACTAAGATCGAGTCGACATATTCCTCCTTCAGGAAACTCTAATCCCTGCCAACCGCTCCTTGCGCATAAGGGGCTTTAACACTTTCCTTCTGCCACATGCTCGCGGTGGCCCCCGTGGGTGTGCAATACTAGTCAGAAGCCACATCCCCGTGTCAGTCATCCAATCGCCCCCGCATTGTGGAGATGGAATCGAAATGCAGGGGGTTTCTGTCACCCTGGCTACCTGCACTCTTAAGATCTTTAATTTATACCGCGGCAGAATTAGACTTAGCGGAACTTTTTACTCAAGCCTCTGCTGAACCTACACTGATTGGTGGGGATCTCAATGCTCATCATCCATGTCTCGGCTCCCCTGGAGCCACAAATCCTGCTGGACACCATATTGCTGAGCTCATAGAGGGGGTGCCCGACTTATTCCTCCTAAATGACACGCATGTCCCCACTCATTTACAAGGAGGTAGGCTAGACCTTACCTTCACCTCGTCTCACCTGGCATCATTAATGCAGTGGATGATACACCTCAATCTTCTATCTGACCATCACGCCATCCTCTGCTTAATTGATCTAGCCAAGATTCCTGGACCTGCAAGTCCCCCCTCACGGCGGAACACCAAACAGGCCAACTGGGACCTATTTATGACTACACTGGACCAATTACTGAGCTCTTCAGCCCCCTCCCCTGATATCGATGTCCATGAGCGGCAAATATCCACAGCCTTTCAGGCTGCAGCTGAAGCAGCCATCCCAGAATCATCTGCTAACAGGAGATTTCATAGGGGTTGATGGTTCTACTGTGGTCAGGTACGGGAACTAAATCTCCGCTAAACAGGGCAAAGAAAATATACAGAGCTCACCCAACTCCTGCCAGTCTCCATTATCTTCGAGCTGTTATAGGCCATACCATCGATGAGAAAAATAAGATTAAAGAAAAGAAATGGCTCGAATGGTGTCGATCTCTCGGGGCAAACACAAGGCTGGGACAACTTTGGAAACATCTGAAAGCTGTCTCTAACCCCTCTCCAGCCAGCCCTCCCTTTCACCGTGACCCTCAAGGAGAGGCAGAGCGATTAGCTACACTGTTCGCTCAATGCACCTCCCCGTATCAGCTTCCAGCTGCCACTAGTCTTCGCCAAGCAGCTTTACAACATGATCGTACATCGATCATTCTCGCTGCACAAGAGCACCCTTCTGATACTGACCAGCCCTTCACCATTCAGGAGCTTGAAAAGGCCCTCAAATCTAGCACAGACACCGCAGCTGGACTAGATGGAATCACCTACTCCATGCTAGCACACACTGGGACAATGACCAGGGATGCCTTCCTTGCTTTGATAAACCACTCATGGGAACTGGGTACCCTCCCTACTCAGTGGAAACTGGCAGTAATCCAACCCATTCCAAAACCGAAAGATCCTGGTGCCTACAGACCCATCTCTCTTCTCAGTTGCCTCTGCAAAACTGCTGAAAGGATGGTTCTGCAACGATTACAGTGGTGCACAGACTCACCCCATAGCCACCTCTTTGCCTTCACCAGGGGCAAGGGGGCAGCAGAATGCCTTGGCACGCTCATGGCAGAACTGTGAAGGGGCAAAGGGCTAGCCATATTTATAGATTTGGAGAAAGCCTTTGAACTTGCGTGCCCAGAGGCAATTCTCACCGCTCTAGCCAACAAGGGTGTCCGTGGGCAGCTGCTTTGCTGGCTTGCTAACTTTTTTACTGATCGCCAGGCAGTGGTACGTTTTCAGGGCCATGTCTCCTCCACACACAGGCACATCAACGGCACTCCTCAGGGCAGTGTCATCAGCCCGACCCTATTTAACACACTTGTTGAATGCCTCTTATGTGTAGACCTTGGCACCGGTGTACGCCTCCTCTGTTACGCCAACGACCTGGCTATTGTCGTCCATGGTGGGCCATACTATTTCAAAGCCCAAAGAACCCTGTCTCGTCTATACCACGAGTGTGCAGAACTTGGCTTCAAAATAAATGAAAATAAAACAAAAGCCTTACCGTTTGGTATTGCCATCCCCACAGAGCAACTCTATCTTGGTACCACACCAATTCAATACGTCACCACCCATCAGTACCTAGGAGTATGGCTCAATTCCAAGCTCACATTCCAGACCGAAGTAACCTACCTGAGAGAGCGAACCAAACTACGGCTCAGTGCGCCCCGAGCTCTTGCAGGGAAGGGCAGAGGAGCAACCTACCATGTCCTTCGCTTGTTTTATATACAGGCTATCCGCTCTCTCATTGATTATAGCGCCCCTGTTCTACCAATGTTAGAAACATCGCTGCATAGTAGGCTTGAGGTTATTCAAAATGAGGCTCTACGAATAATGACTGGCTCCCCAATGTGGACTCGCCTTTGCAATCTTCGCCTTGAATGCAATATGGAGTCCCTGTACCACCGTATTCAGGCGAGAGTTGCAGGGCTTGCTGCTAAACTGGCCCACAATGGGTCTCCACTCCCACTTTTACCCAAAATAGTAGCCGCAGTGAATCTGCACCCTGACCTCCTCACTTGCAGCTGGACTCACAGTGTGGCACAGGCCATCCACACACTCAATGTGGCTTACTTTATGCAACAAGCCCCTGATGTGCCTCTTCCCTCTTTCCAGCAACTACCACCATGGTCCTCATTTTTCAAGTTTGTCATCAGTCCTTCCTCTCCTAAAGCACATACCCCTATACAGCAGCTGCGCCAAGAGGGCCTCCAACGAATTCATTCACTCACCACCCCTGACTCATTTTCTTATTATACGGATGGCTCAGTCATCGCGTCCAAAGCCGGAGCTGCATTCATATGTGGTGATCGGACCTTTGGTGTTCAAGTCACTGATGGCTCCTCAACGCTACAGACTGAGCTAATTGCCATCACTGAAGCCCTTAGGGATGCGCAGATTGCTACGTCGGCTCCGAAAGTTATCATCCACACAGACTCCCTATCGGCACTTCAAACACTCCTACAGCCTTATCACACTGACAATGTACGGCTGATAACCGACATTCTCAACACAGCCCAACAGCTTAGCAGTGGCAACCGCTCCATCACTCTTCACTGGATCCCCAGTCATGTTGGCTTAACAGGGAACGAGAAAGCAGACGCTGCTGCAAGATTCGCCACGGAGCATCCTCAGGTTGATGTTACCGCCTTGGTCAGCCTCTCTCGACTAAAGCAGGCTTTACGTGCTATATGTCCTATTCTCAACCGAGACGACCATGAATCCTATGTCCTCCAAGGCTCTTCTTCTGCCACTTGGTTTGCTATGGCAACCCAATATGAGCCTCTTTCAATACCAAGATTCATCCCCAACAATATTCTTCAAGATATTCGTCACCTGTGCCTGGGCTACAAGTGTCGTAGCCAGATCGTGGGAAGTGGAGATGAACCTACCTCTACTTGTGCACACTGCAACTCCAATACGCCGTTCCCCCTCCTGCACTACCTCCTACGGTGCCCAGCCACGGCACGCCTTCGAGTTGCCAACCCATATCCTAATCCCGACATACCTCGCCATCTACCCATTGCCCACTCGTACTTTTCACTACGTAATGCAGCAGCCTGTGTTGTCGCAGCTACACCCTTTAACATCCTCTCTAATGTTGTGCAGTGTGCACCCCCCCCAAAGTAGGTTATTCAATCACCCCTAGTGTTAAGCCCCATATCACTGACTGGGCCAAACAAGGGCCTGGTCCTCTCTAGAGGAGAGGAAAATATAATAATAGAATAGTGGGTGACCACTCGCAGCCCACCTCTCGCTGAGGCAACACCTCCACTGCTGTTCCCGGCAGGACCAGCTCTCCACTGCAGTCGTTTCAGCCGAGGGACGGGCCAGTCCTCTCCATCTAAGGGAGTGCCCTGGTCAGCCCACCAGGAGGTTGAGACTCGTTCGTCCCATATACCTGGATGACCACCCTCCCTCCGCCAATACCTTGACCGGGGTTGTGCCCTCGTGATCACCTGGACCGGGCCTGACCTTTGTGCATCCACCTGCTGCTATGGAGAGCTGGAGCAAGTGAATGGGGGTTGAGGGTGGAGTAGGGACGCTTCGATCCTTAGCTTCGGCGCCCTTACCATCGGCGCCGTTTCGTTTACCAAGCTCTCGTCCCTCTCTGCCCTCTATGAACATCTGAGCAGCCGGCCGCCAACCACCATCGAGTCGTTTGGGGATCCACCTGAGCTTGCCGGCGCCCCTTTCATCTGGCGCCGTGCAGTCTACCGCTCTCTCCCCCTTGCCTCGTCGATCATCGGGCTGTTGTCTCCACCATCACCTCATTCCCTTCCTCTGCCGCTCTTTCCCTGTCTGCCAGTCTGCTGTCCGTGCTTTGCTCCTTCATAGGAGCCTTTTTTTTGGGGGGGGGGCATTTTCTCTGACGGGCTCTCATGTTTGCCCGTTCCCCACCATGTTGTGGGGAGAATATACTAACAACAACGGCGGGTGATCACACTTCCTGCAGAGCAGCGGTGATGGCAGCAACACCTGTTCTTCCGCCTTCTTCACCCGCCTCGGCCTTCGACCTGTTGAGGGGGGCCACCACAGGCAGGGAGCAGTCGCCACGAGCCGATACCATCACGGGGACAGTGAAGTGGTACAACGTGAAGATGGGGTACAGATTCATCCGGCGCCAGGACACCGGCGCCGATGTATTTGTGCACTGCCTGGGGATCGTTGCTCCCACTTCACCACGTCTCCAGCACTCGTTAGGCGAGGGCGAGACGGTTGTGTTCACTCTCCACCAGACACCGAAGGGTCCTGAGGCTAAGGACGTCATCGGGCCCAGGGGGTGCACCCGTGCAGGGCTCTGCCCATGCCCGGCAGCGCCCCACGACCCGGGAGTGCCGGCCCAGGGATCGTCGATGTACTGGGGAGATTGACACCATCGTCAGTATGTGCATCGCAACTGCGAGAGCTTTCTGTGGCGGTGACAAGGATGCGTTGCTTATTCTCCTCCCCCAGATCTTTGAGGAGAATGGCCTTCCGCGCCTTGTCATCCCCCAGAGCTTTGCCCGTGGTGCACAGCCAGCCCCTCGTCAGGAGCATCATGCCCCTAAGCTGCAGCCTTCCCAGCCCCGCACAACACTGCGGAAAAGGCTGCAGCTCGATGCTCCTTTGACCAGAACGACTGCCTCTATCACCACCAACCCTGCTCAGCCTATGGAGACCTCTGACACCACTGACAACCATGGGGAGTCTCCTCCACCCCCGCCACAGCGTGCAGCCGACCAGCCCAACCACCAAACTACCACCAGGCAGCCCTGTGCTTCTCCACCGACACCCAGGAGAGCACAGAGGAAGCGCAAGGCAACTGAGACTGACACCTCCCAGGCAGCCACTTCAAGATCGACGCCACAGACAGAAGACCCAAGCACTGACGTTGACCCCAAGACTTACGACATCGACGAGATCAACGCCTATTTCACCAACAACACAGACAAATTTGTAAACAGTGTCCTAAAGAACATCCGGCTAAGCCGGAACATGGACTTATTCAACAACCTAACTAATCAGTTTCCTCTGGACCACTGTTAAACAGATAATTCCCCGACTGGGCTAATGTATGGCCCGGCCTACACTACGGGTGCAGGAAATCTTTGGAAAGGAAAGAAAGGCGGGTGACACCACCACTCTGGCGAGCATTCTCCCCGTGTGCAGACGTGCTGTCAGAGCTCTCGAGTTTTGGGACTTAGTCTCAGTTACTCTTATCGATTTTTGCTCATTTTCCCGGTTTTGCAGCCACTTTTGGGACTTTGTTTCTGGCCCTTTTGTCATTTTTCTCCACTTTACCTATTTTGCCACCTTCTAGGACACTGTCTCTGACACTGCAAGGGGGTTTTGAGACTTAGTCTCATTTACCCTAGGATTTTTCCTGTTTTTAGACTTTTTTGGCATGTTTATGGACTTTGTTTTTTTTTATGCACTCTTGTCAGGCTGCCACTAGATACCCCAGGCGTAGTACGACGCTGAACCCCGAGGGTTTGTTCACTTAGGAACATCCATGAGGGGGCCCCTTAGGCAGGGGTAGTTATAGGAGACGTCTGGGGTGGCATTTCTGTTAGAGGTTAGGTTAGGTCCCTGTGAAGGGTTACCCAAGGCATACCCACGATCCACCCCTCGTCCTCCATTAGTGGGGGGGGGTGTTGCACTCGGGGTAACTTAGCCACGGGTAATAGGTAGGTTTCCTGACGAGTGCCCCCCCCCTTTTTTTTTTTTTTTCTGCCATGAACACGCCCGACCTTTGTCCTGCCCCTGAGCCTGGTGGCGACCTTGCTACTCCACCTCCACCCAATAACAATACACCACGCTCCTCAGCCAAGAAACCATGGCTCACTGGCCCTGACTATATCCTTGAGAACTCTTGCCTGGCCATGGATGCTGAAGACAACCCTGCTGCCATTCCTGAACCCACCTGCGTTGACACCACCGACCTTACTCACCCTGCTGGCCCCTCCTCCCAGATGAATGCAGCCACTGCTTCAGCAACTGAAGCCCCTGCTCCTAGCAACCCTGACGACGGCTTCATCCTCGTCGATAGAAAGACAAAAAGGCGTTCATGCAACCTCTCAGAAACGGCGAGCACTCCCCTCCCTGCTTCAGACTGCGCTAACTCCGCTGTCACCTTACGTCGGAGCACACAACACGCATCTCAGGCCCCCCCAGACACCACAAGGGCACCCCAACAGCCTACCTCCAAGTACCCAGCTTTCCTCATCTCTAGTACTGATGCCTTTCTGACCCTTTACGAAGCAGTTGTGGCCATTGAGACTGAGCTAACCCACCTTCAGTTTCAGATGGAGGCAACTAGGAACCTGAACACCATCCTCGTTCCCCTTGATGAGACTACCCTGCATGCCTTAGAAAACCTCTCCACTGTGGCAGGCAAGACCTTACAACTAAAGAAACTGGACCCGAACCTAACCACCAGGAAGGTCGTCCTCCAACACCATCCCCTAAATTTTCCAATAGAAGCCATCAAACGTCACGACCAAGTAGAGGAAGCTACACGATGCGAGGTCAAGGGAGCACCCACCAAGCAGGTTCTTGTCACCATCAGGGGCCCCATCCCTCCTACCCTAAACCTGATATCATGGGGCATCTACGACATCCGCCCCTACACCCCAGAACCTCTCTGCTGTTTCAACTGCCAACGCTATGGCCATCACCAGTCCCGATGCACCCGCCCTCCAACCTGTGCTGTATGCAGCAGCCGTCATCCCACACAGCAATGCATAGACAAACTGAAAGCCAGACAACCTGTGACACCAAAATGTCCCAACTGCAGCGGCCCCCATCACGCATGGAACAAACTCTGTCCTGCAAGGAAAGACCTAGTTCAGAAGGGCATGGAAAAAGAACATCGCTGGGTCCAGGCAAGGGCGACTATGGCACCGGCACCACCAGGGACCTAGAAAAACAACCCACGACTGCCATACCCAGCACACATCAGCACCAACCCCCTCCAACTCAGACAGAAACATTGCCGCCACCTTCCATGCCCCCTCCCACTCCCTCTCATACCATCTCCCCCACTCCTCCCCAAGCACACTGTCCTGTCAGAGCCACACAACGCCGCAAACAAAGAAGCAAGGAAGACAAGAGAAGCAGATCCCTCTCTCAAAACACACCCCGGGAACACCTTCACTCGGCTCTCTCAACCCCAAGCAGCCAAACCCTCACCACGGACATACCGACACTCACATCACATCGCCAACCTCCCATACCATCACCACGTTCAACCACAACCACACACAGGCCTCACTCACGATCCCCCATACCACCACGCACAGAAATAGACGACTAAGGGACACCCCTCCCCCTCCCCAAGACCCCAGACAAACCCCCAACACCCCGACACTACGAATTCTCCAATGGAACATCCAAGGTGCATCACCTAAGCGCCCCTTGCCGGAGGAGGCAGCCCACAGGGACCGACTTGACATCCTCCTCCTCCAGGAGACACTGCTCCAACCTCTCAAACCTTTCAGGTTGCGAGGCTTCACTACCTTCCTCCTCTCCAGCTCTCCAGGGGGTCCTAGGGGATGTGCAATTCTTGTACGCAGCCACATCCCTGCCACAGCCATCAGTCCTATACCAGACTGTGGCGACAACGTTGAAATACAGGGAATTGACATCACCCTGGCCGATAACCACCTACTCATTTATAACATCTATCGCCCCCCCAATGCCGACCTTAACCTTGGAGAAGTTGCCACTCTCTCTGCAACCACACGACTTTTTATCGGGTGCGACCTCAATGCCCACCACCCCAGTCTTGGGTCCAGGTCCACAACTAACACTGCTGGCCGCCATATACCTGAGATGCTGGAAGAGGTGCCTGATATAGCTCTCCTTAACGACCCCAACATACCAACACATGTACGAGGAGGCAGGCTGGACCTCTCTTTCGTCTGCTCTGGCCTGACTACCCTTACCACCTGGGAACTGCACCCCACCCTCACATCTGACCACCATGCTATTGGCACTACCTTTCATGTGGTCACACTCCCTAAACCTGGGCTCCCACCAAGGTGGAACACCAAGAAAGCAAACTGGTCACACTTCACCGCCACACTGGAGAAAACAGCAGCATTCAGACCCCCAGTCGACCTGGAAAAACATGCCACTCTCCTCACAGACGCCTTCTGTACAGCAGCAGGCTCTTCCATCCCCAAAACCGCCTCACCAAAAGTCTTCCACAAGGACCACTGGTTCTATTGTGCCAGAGTGCGGGAACTTGACAGGCGTCTTAACAGGGCCAAGAAGATCCATCGAGCCAACCCGACACCTGACAGCCTAGCCCACCTTCAAGCTGTCATCAGGCACTCCATATCCGAAAAGGCCGACATCAAGGAAGAAAAGTGGTTGGAATGGTGTCGATCCCTAGGAGCTCATTCACGGCTGGGGGGCATCTGGAAGAAGCTGAGGACTGTCTCTAAGCCCCTTCCACCTAGTCCCCCCTCTCACCCCGATCCACGGAGAGAGGCTGGAAGGTTGGCACCTGCATTCGCTCAGCGGACCTCTCCCACCCAGCTTCCTGACGACACTAGACGTCAGCAAGAAGCACTACACCAGGCCAGTTCAGAATTGATACACACCTGCAAGACCACCCCAGCAGACTGTGATCAGTTTTTTACCATCCATGAACTAGAGAACGCACTCAAAACCAGCACTGACATTGCCCCGGGCCCAGATGGTATCACATATTCCATGCTCACACATGCTGGCGCCACAGCAAGATCTGCCTTCCTTGATTTAATCAACCATTCCTGGTCCATGGGCAAACTCCCAGAGCAGTGGAAGACTGCCACCATTCACCCCATCCCCAAACCAACTGACCCCATCACCTTCATACCCATCTCCCTTCTCAGTTGCCTATGCAAGACTGCCGAGAGGATGGTGCTCCGGCGACTCAACTGGCTCCTGCCAGACCTTCACAGCCATATTTTTGCCTATGCTAGGGGTAAGGGGACAGCCGAGTGCCTGAGTTCGTTCCTTTCTGAGTTGCATGGCGGCAGAGGCCTAGCTGTCTTCATCGACCTGGAGAAGGCCTTTGACCTTGCATGCCCAGACGTCATCCTGGCAGCCCTTGCAAGCAGGGGTGTCAAGGGTCGTCTCTTAAGCTGGCTGGAAGGTTTTCTCCGGGGTCGAAAAGCAGCAGTACGCTTCCAGGGGCACACGTCCTCTGAACACCAACACACGAACGGCACTCCACAGGGCAGCATTCTAAGCCCAACGCTCTTCAGCATCATAATAGACTGCCTTCTGCAAGTGCACCTAGGCCCTGGAGCTCGTCTCCTCTGTTATGCAGATGACATAACTTTGGTCATCCATGGGGGCCCCTACCATGTTAAAGCCCAGAGGGCCCTGTCGAGACTCCACTGGAAATGCACAGAGCTGGGCCTTAAGATCAACCCCCGTAAGACCAAGGCCCTCTTTTTCCTCATAAACCCTCCTACAGACCAGCTCCACCTTGGCAATTCCGTAATCGAATATGTCACCACGCACAAGTACCTCGGAGTCATTTTCAACTCCAGACTTTCATTTAAACCAGAAGTCTTCCACCTCCAAGAATGAACGAGGGTCCGCATTAATGCACTGAGGTCCTTGGCAGGAAAGGGGTGGGGAGCTACTTACAAAGTCCTCCACCTCTTTTATACACAGACCATCCGAGCCTTGGTTGACTACGCGACTCCAGCACTGACTACTATTGACTCCCCACTGCTTGACAAACTGGAGGTCATCCAAAACCATGCTATGCGAATTATGACTGGAGCTCCCATGTGGACACGCCTTTGCAACCTCCGCTTTGAATGTAACCTGCAGTCACTACACCTCCGCATAGCTGATAGAATGGCTGGGCTCGCAGCCAAGCTAGCCCACAACGCCTCTCCCCTCCCACTGATGCCCCGACTTGTAGCAGCAGTCAATCTCCACCCTGACCTACTGTCACACAGCTGGATTCACAGCACCGCACGCGCTATTCACACCTACAACCTGGCTGATCACATTGTACAGGTCTCAGCTGCACCTGAAGCCACCTACCAAGCTCAGCCTCTTTGGAGCCCCCCTCTGTTAAATCTCATCATCCCCCACTCTCCACCCAAGAACCGAACCCCCACCCAACTGATGCGTCAAGAGGGCCTCAGACAAAATGCCACCCTCGCAGTCTTCGACTCGGCCACGTCCTACACTGACGGCTCGGTTACGTCTTCCGAGGCAGGAGCAGCCTTTGTGTGTGGAGATCGTTCCCACAGCTTGCGCATCACGGACGGGGCCTCCACCCTTCAAGCTGAACTGGCAGCCATCTCGGCTGCCCTCTCTGACGTCCTAGAGCACGCCCCTACATCCCCCACCATCATACACACAGACTCAGCTTCAGCCATTCATACACTTCGCCGACAAACTCACAACGATAACACCAAACTTATATACGACATTTTCAATACAGCCACTGAAATCTGCAATGCAGGGGGAACGATCACTGTCAATTGGATCCCAAGTCATGTTGGCATCGTCGGGAATGAGAAGGCTGACCGCACAGCGAAGACCGCTCTAGATAGACCTAATATTGACCTAGAAATACCAACCAGCTTATGCCAGGTCAAACGTTCTATCGGGCATCAGGCAACCATTTTAAATAAAGCAGATCACCGTCATCAAGTACAACTGGTCTCCCCCTCTGCCAGATGGTATGCTGCGGCCACACAGTACAAGTCCCTGCCTTTTAACGCCAAGTATGCCACAAAAACACTTAATCATCTGCGCCGCCTTCGCCTTGGTTATAAGTGTTTCTCTGAGATTACGGACGAAGATACAGACCCTGATTCTGAGTGCCAACACTGCCAGATAACCACTCCCTTCCCCCTCCTGCACTACCTCCTCAGATGTCCGGCCACCTCCCAAATCAGAAAAAGACACCCTCTCCCCAATCCAGACATACCCCGAACCCATGCAGCTGCAAGATCAACAAATACCATCCGCTATGCTGCAGCCTATGTTGTAGCCACGACTCCCCTCCCTGTTCTAACTCAAGTTGTGCGCTCTGCTCCCCCTCCCACCTAGCATGCATGCCTAGGGTGTGCCTGTGTTGTTATACATATATACATGTGTACACCTGTGTGTGTTTGTGTCTATGTGTCGATACATACGGATGTAGGTACGTGTATATATGTATAAATGTGTGGTTGTCTGTGTGTGTATGTGTGTGTATCTTCCTACTTTAATTAGAATTAAGACACAGCCGAGGGGCTGCCAACGCTGCCTCTACCACTATTAACGCCGAGCTCACTGACTGGGCTAATGTACGGCCCAGCCTGCACCACGGATGCAGGAAATCTTTAGCGAACAAACGAACGAACGTGGGTGACACACATTCCCAGTCCAGCTGTTGCCATGAGCAGACGTCAGTATGTACGATTCACGAGCGCCTTTTTCCACTACTGCTAATGCTCACGACCCGTTGAGGGGGGCATCAAGTAGCAGTCCTAGGCCGTCGGGAGCCACGACGATCACTGGCACCGTGGTTTGGTTCAACATAAAGTCTGGGTACGGATTCATCAATTGCCGGGACACCGGTGCTGATGTTTTCATGCACAGACTCGGGATCGTTGCACCGAATCCACGGCAGTTTCGGCTCTCTCTCGGCGAGGGTGAGACAGTGGAGTTTCGTTTCCATCAGTCACCTAAGGGTCCGGAGGCTAGGGACGTCACTGGGTCTAAGGGTGTTGCTGTGCAGGGCTCTGCTCATGCATGGCGGCGCCCTACGGCCGAGAGACTCCGGCGTCGGGTCCCTCGGTGTTCTGGGGAGACGAACCTCATTGTTTCAATGCGAGTTGCCATGGCGCAGGCTTTCAGTGGGGGTGACAAGGCTGTTTTTCGCTTTCTCCTCCCTCAGATTTTTTAGGAGAACGGGCTTCCAAGCCTTGCCATTCCCCAAAGCTTTGCCGGCAACACATGTTCTGTCCCTCGTTGGCAGCGCTGACCCTGGTGGCCACAGCCACAGCCACCATCGCAGCCGCAGCCACGGCCATCTCCACCACGGCCTCGCAGAACACCGCGAAAACGGCTGTGACTTGATGGCCCCCTCGACAGGCGTACTGTCTCACAGGTTATTGACCCGGCACCGACTATGGGTATGGACTTGGAACTTGTTACTACCGTCGCTGAGGTCCACCCTCGGCCGTCAGAAGCCGAGGGAGAACGGGCTGCCTCTCCTGTTCTGTCCCACCATCTGGACACTGAGAGCCCTTCCCCTTCGGTTTCTCCATCTCCTGCTGTGAGTGTGGGCCTCCAGGCAGCTGACAGGCATTCGACCCTTTCCTGTTCTCCAGAGACTGCCCCTGATCTGCCTCCCGTCAGCCCTCAAACAGCCGTCTTGACCTCGTCATCTGGTCTGGCTAGACTCCATCTCGATCCCGAGTCTGTTTCCAAACTCCTCTCTGCCGAAATTGAGCGGAATGTATCCCAAGTCTTGGATAAATTCATAGAGAGGAAGCTGGGCTGTCCATCTGCCCTCTCACTTTCGGGAGATCTGGAGCTATATGAGGACCTCGATCGTGATTCAGAGTACACTGATATCGAGGACTCCGATGATCAGAATTAGGCTCCAGTTTGTGTGCTCTGAGGACGACTATCAGTCCTATTAGTCCTAGCGGGCCTTGCCACTGTCCTGCCCTTGCACGTCTGCCTGCTCTTTTTATGCTTGCCTGTTTGTTTGTTTTTTTTTTTTTCTTTCGCTTATCTTTATGCTTTTTTTGATCTGCCTTTCACTGACGGGCTCTCTGTTTGCCCGTGTCCCCACAACTGTGGTGGGGCGAATTTATACAAAACAAAAAAACAAAAAGGCGGGTGACAGCAGCAGCCCACCTCCCGTCCCGTCGACACCTCCACACCAGTCCGTGGCGGGACCAGCCCCCCTACCATCACCGAGGAGGGTAAGCCTGTCCTTTTTCGACCTGGAGGGCCACGGCCTAGGACCTGCCAACCTGGAGGTCGAGAGAACCATATTCTTCCCTCCGCCCATCTGGACCAGGGCCTGCCCTCCCTACGACCGTGTCTGGGCCTCCCTCCTTGGTCTCCATTTGCTGCTGGGCTGGGCGAGTCTTCTCGCCTTTCCATCAGGGCATGGGGGTTGAGGGCAGCGTCGGGGCGGTTTCCCATCATAGCACTTCGTCGGCGCCCCTTCCACCGGCGCCACGCAGTCCATCGTGCTTCGCCGTCCCGCCCTGCCCTCCTCGAACATCGTGTGCTTGTTTGCCCAACCACCGCGCCTCCCCCTCGCCTTGTTCGCCACCTCGTCAACCGTTTAGTCGGACCAGCTGTGCTCTCATTTTGAGGGCTATTTATCTGCCGTTTTCCCTGATGGGCTCTTCTGTTTGCCCGTTCCCCACCGGAGCTGTGGGAAAAATATTTCACAACAACAACAACAGACCATTCCACTGTCACTGCTTGGCCTGGACAGTCGCCACCATGCCCGAGCTTACCAAGACTTCTGACTCATCTGCTCACACCTTCGACCTGTTGAGGGGGGCACCCAGCAGTAGATCAGAACCGCCAGGAGCCACTACCATCCAGGGAACCGTGAATTGGTTCAACGTGAGAGCGTGTTACGGTTTCATCAAGCACCAGGATACTGGTGCTGTTTTGTACACGTTTCTGCGATCGTTGCACCAAATCCACGGCATTTCCAGCGCTCACTTGGCGATGGGGAGACAGTGGAGTTTAGTGTTGTTCAGGCTGCCAAGGGTCCCGAAGCCAGGGATGTCTCTGGGCTGGGTGGCGTTGCTGTGCAGGGCTCTGCCCATGCACGGCGGCGCCCCCCATCCCAGAGACGTCGGCTGAGGGGTCCTGGGAGTGCTGCTCACACTAACACACTCGTTGCGATGTGTATCGCGACTGCCGAAGCTTTTAGTGGGGGTGACAAGGCGGTTTTGGCTGTTCTCCTCCCTCAAATCTTTGAGGAAAACGGCCTTCCACGCCTTGCCATTCCCCGAAGCTTTGCTCGTGATACACGTCTCCCCCCTCGTCAGAAGCGTCAGGCTCAGCGTCAGCAGCCAACACCACCCCGCACGACACTGCGGAAACGGCTGTGTTTGGATGCCCCCCTCAACAGAGCAACTGGCGCCGTTACAACCGCCCCTCAGATCACCGATCCGGAACTGTCTCAGGCCATGGAGCCCGACCTTTCCCCCCAGGAGACTGTTGTGGAGGTTCACCTTCCTTCGTCAGGAGTTGAGGAGGAGCGGCCATCTTCTCCCGTCCCTTCCGTACACCTGGATGTGGCAGAGCCGCCCTCCTTGTCCTCTACATCTGCATCCTCACCACAGTCTACTGCCGTTGCTCTCTCTTCTTCTCCCCCTCCACCCAAGGTGAAGAAAAAGAAGAACAAGAACGAGAAGAGCAAGGCCAAACCTGATCCTTCCACTGTTGCCCGGCGAATCGAGGCCCTGCTTCCACCTTTTGATAATGCCAGCTTCGATTCCTGCATGGATACGTACCTCGAGGAGCTTTTGTGCGACCTCACAACACCTGTCAACGATCTAGATGCACTGCCACCCATCTACCAGCAATTCCACGATGATCTACGTGAGGTGTACATCTCTAACTCCCTCCTGCCATCTCAAGAGGAACGTATCCGTGCAGGCATTGCCTGTGATGCACCTCGTGCTGCCTTGGTGCATTACATCGTAACCAGGCTCCTTTCTTAACTCGTTCCATCCGTGCCATCTGTAGCTGTCGCCCTTCCCATGTCTGCTGCCTTTTCTGGGACCTTTGTTGGCTGTCTCTCAGCATTTTTTTTTTTCCTTATCTGCTTTTCTATTTATGCCTATCTCTGACGGGCTCTCATGTTTGCCTGTGTCCCCACCTCTTTGTGGGGCAAATATTTTCAAACAAACAAACAAAGGCGGGTGACCGGACTCCTTGCCTAGACGTTGTCTGACTTGGAGCTCTGGCCGATCTTCCTCACGATTTGGACTCTGTCTGAATTACTCGTGAAAATTTTCGTCCATTTTACTCAGTTTTCACCAGTTTGGGGACTTAGTCTCTGTCACTGAGTAACATTTTTGGCTGTTTTTCCCGGTTTTCTGGAACTTTGTCTCAGATTGCCTGGGTGTGAGTGGGAGTGTGTGTGTGTGTGTGTTTGTGTGTGTTTTTTTTTTTTTGCCTGCTGTTAGTGTCCCTCACTGTAGTACGACGCTGAACCCTGAAGGGGTGCCATTAGGGCACTTCCATGAAGGGAGGCCATTAGGGCCTGGTTAAAGAAGGCAATGAGGGCGGCTCTCATAGATTAGGGAAGTCCTGAAAGTGGCAGTGGCGGAGCCTCCTATCGCCCTTTAGAGGGCGGGGAGCATAGGTTGCCCGTCACTGTAGAGAACTAGGCCATTTTTTAAAGCTTATTGTTTTCTGGTGCAAGTCTGAGTGTTTGTATGTGTGTGAGGTGTGTGTGTGGGTGTTATTTGAGTGTTTTGTCTGAGTGCTGTGAGGCATGAAGGGATCCGGGATCCCTAGGCCTCAGGGGCATTTCCGCCTTCCCCTTCCTTTGTCTAGACCTTCTCACCAGTCTCCTGCTATAGGCAGGAAGCGTGAGCGACGTCCTTCCGATGCCAGCTCCCACTCCTCAGCATTAAAGGAGTCTCATGCCTCTCCCACCTTGGCCAAGCCAACTGGTGCTGTACCATGCACTCGTGCTACTGCTACTAGGTCTAGTAAGGCACCGAGAATTCATGAGGCGATGGAGGAGGTTGCACCTGCTCCACCCTCTGTCTCTCCTCCTCACGGCACCTCAGCCTCCTCTGGCACAGCATCAAACCACACCTCAAGACTGAAGAACTCAGTGAACCGGACTCATGGTCCTAAGTCTCGTGCTCCCACTTGTGCCCCTTGTGGAATATCAAAGCCTGGTAAGTCTGCCCATGTCCATCAGCGGACAGATATTAATGACACCTCTGCTGCAACTCAAAGCTCCCCCTCTCCAATTCCACCTGCTACTGATGATGAGGGCTTCACCCTGGTGGCCCACAAAGGATCTAGGCGTGATGGCCAGGGAAACGGTCGTCCTCTGGCACAACGTTCTGGGGCTCCCCTCAGGGCTCCTGCTCCTCGTCCCTCTGTGTTGGTAGCCGTGTGACCTCTGCCTCGCTCTTCATTCCCAGCATTCTGTGTGCGTGTACAGGAGGGGCACGCAACCAGTTACAATGCTGTAGCCACACTGGAGCGTCATCTGCCGAGGCTGCGATGCTCCAATTTAATTGGAAAAGACGGCAGCTCAGTCTTGGTGCCAAAAGACGAGGGCGCTTACGATCTCTTGAGGGCGGCAGCACAGGACGAGGCCTCCCCTGTCAAATTAATCAAGCTGACACCTGGGCAGCAGAACACGAAGGCCGTCGTCATGGGTTATCCCTTGTGGATGCCTATGGAGATACTGCTACAGCACCCTCAGGTCAAAGAGGCAACCCGCTGCCAGAAAGCGCGGACCAGGGAGGAGACTCGACAGGTCATCGTCACCCTGCGGAGTCCTCTGATCCCTGTGATCAACCTGGGGAATTGGGGAGAATATCACCTTCCCCCCTTCACCCCGGAGCCATTCCGTTGCTACAGGTGCCAGCGATACGGGCACCACAGAGCCACTTGCAACCAGGCCACAGTCTGTAGGATGTGCAGCGGTCCACACAAAACGGAGAGGTGCTTGGACAAGTTCAAGGCCAAGGAGGCTGTCTCTACCCGCTGCCCCGACTGCTCGGGAAAACATCATACGTGGCACCCCAGCTGCCCAATCAGAGTTGCACTTGTCGATCGAGGGCGAGAACGCTAAGTTACCTGGGTGAAGGAGCAACAGGGGAGCAGCAACAAACCGGCACATCCGGGAACTTTCATTTGAGGGCAGCAACGCCGTCCAGCAGTGGCTGCACCCCCAGTGCTAGACGAGGCAGCATTTCCGCCCCTCCAACCTGCTCTCACTCGTCACACGACGATTCCAGAGGTCCATTACCCTCCTCCCCCCCCCAGTTCGGCAGACAGTCGAGGAGTTTACGCCACCCACGTCCCACAGCACGGGCTCTCCTCTCATAGTCTTCACCAGGGAAGAATTGCGTATGCTAGGGACGGAAATTACTACATGCTTGGCTCAGATGCTGGGGACGGTTCTCGGCAGGCCTCTGGAAATGGCACCATTGGTACAGGCTGTGAACGTCATCATCGACCAAGTGGTGGAGGCAAAACAACACCCGTGCCCTTCTACCCTGGTACCTCCTGCATCATCTCCCACACAGACAACCGTGGAAGAGCCGCTACCCACCCAGCTTCCTCTGCCTTGCCCTTGCATGCCAGTCAACATTCCTTCAGGTCTCACACCAGCCACAGCAGCGATCGAGGAATAGCGCAGGGCCCTTGGCTTCCAGACAAACCATCCCCAGTGTCAGTGCCAGCCTCTGAGTCCTACAGTGGAACTGTTTAGGGGCATGGAGAAAGCTCGTCCACCTTCAGGAGGTGGCCGCCAGGGACAGCCCTCATGTCATTCTTCTGCAAGAGACCCTGCTCCCGGATAATACCACTTTTCGTCTCATGGGTTACACCACTCATCTCCTGTATGTTCGTGGCGTCACACGGGGATGTGCCGTTCTGGTTCAGGACCACATTGTATGCATGGATTGTGAGCCCCCTCCTTTCTGTGGACCTGATGTGAAGGTCCAGGGCGTGGTTCTCCATCTGCCTACGCCGCCCCTGACGATATATAATGTATACCGGAGCCAGAGGGGCACCTTGGAGTTGGAAGATCTGTTCTCCCAGGCTGCCAGGGGAGCCGTGTACATAGGGGGCGACTTTAACGCCCACCACGCCTTTCTATCTTCACCTCTTCAGTCCAATGAAGCAGGACGGCACATCTCTTTGGTTCTGGAGGAGATGGGTGGTGTCTCCCTATTAAATGATGTGGCAGAGGCCACCCATATTGCGGGAGGTTGCCTCAATCTCTCCCTAGTGTCAGCATCACTAGCGGGCTTGGCTTTGTGGTCACTCCACCCCCACCTGGCAAGTGATCACTTTGCCCTTATTGTTAACCTGCCTCTCGCTCCCCTCGCGCCACCCCCACCTCCTCCACCACGGTGGGACCTACACAGGGTGGACTCGACAGCCTTTGCCCGTGCTCTCACTGCGGCCTTTGAGACATCCCCTCCTGCCTCAGACCTCGAGAGCAGAGCAGATCAGGTAGCAAGTACTTTGGCTCAAGCTGCCTCTCTTGCTATCCCGCTGCAGCAGCGCTCAACGAGGTGCTACCGAGGTGGCTGGTTCTACTGCGACGGGTCAAGGAACTGAACCGGAGACTCAATGTGGCACGCAAGCAGTACCAACGGCGCCGTACATCTCCACACCGCCGGTACCTGGTTGCTGTCAGGCGGCATGTGGCTTCCGAGAAGCGCCGTCTTAGGGAGGAGGCGTGGATCAGATGGTGTCATACCCTAGACTCTCACTCCATTCTCTGTGAGATGTGGAGGAGAATCAGGTCCATCTCTGATCAACGCCCACCTCGTCCTCCCTCCTATCCTGACCCTGCCGCTGAGGCCAGCCGTCTTGCTCAGCACTTCGCTGACCGCTCTGCCTCTTCAAATCTCCCGCAGTCTGTCAGAGCCCTACAGGCGCAACTGTCCGCCTCTCATGCTGCAGCAATTCAGGCAGCGTGTGATAGGCCTGACCCTGCTGACTGTCCGATCACCAGTGGGGAGCTCCACAAAGCGCTGCAGCGCAGGGAGGACACTGCGCCGGGGCTCGACGGGCTCACATACTCTGTCCTGTCACATGCTGGAGATTGTGGTAGAGAACGTCTACTTGATCTGCTCAACCTATCCTGGTCTGAGGGGCGTCTGCCGAGGTTGTGGAAGGCAGCTGTTATCCACCCAATTCCGAAGCCTCGTGATCCCGCCACCATGCGCCCCATCTCCCTTCTCAGCTGTGTTGCTAAGACGGCTGAGAGGGTTGTGTGGGCTCGTCTTGCTTGGTGGCTGGGACCGCTGCACCCAGGGATTTACGCCAACCATCCAGGCAGGAGTACCACCCACTGCCTCGCGTCATTCCTTGGGGAGCTGAGGGGAGGAAGGGGAATGGTTGTCTTCCTCGACCTCGAGAAAGCCTTTGAACTGGCAAGCCCCACTGTAATCCTGGCGGCTCTTGCGGCCAGGGGTGTGGGAGGCAGGCTCCTATCCTGGATCCACGATTTCTTTAACGATCGATCTGCAGGGGTCCGATTCCAGGGACACCTTTCCCTTTTTTATCTACATCCTAACGGCACCCCCCCAGGGGAGCGTTTTGAGCCCTCTCCTTTTTAACATCCTTAAGGAGGGGCTCTTAACTGTAGGCTATGGGCCTGGCATTACCCTCCTGTGCTATGCGGACGATCTGGCCCTCGTCTTTACTAGGAGGGACTGCTTCACACAGGCGGACTCGGCCCTTTCTCGGTTGCATGCTAAGTGTACTGAGCTAGGGCTGAAGATTAATTTTAATAAGACAAAGTGTCTGCCTTTTGGACTCCGTCCCCCAGACTTTCCTATGCTGCTTGGGGGGCAGCAGCTCTCTCTGGTCACTGTCCATCAGTATCTGGGAGTCTGGCTTGACAGGAGTCTTACTTTTGCCCGCCATGTTCGATACCTGCGGGAGCGTGCTTCCACCAGATTGGCTGCTCTCCGTTGTCTCTCCAAGCGGAGTTTGGGGACGTCGTACTCAGTCCTTCGAACATTTTATATACATGCCATCCAATCCCTGGTGGACTACAGTGCCATCTGTTTGACCGGACTCGCTCCACCAGTCTCTAGATCTCTGGAGGTCATACAGAACAATGCACTCCGTATCATGCTGGGTGCTCCACCCTGGACCCGGATTGTCAATCTCCATATGGAGAGTGGTTTGCCGTCTCTGGCGCATCGTGTTGCACTATGAGCGGCAGTCATCACTCTGCAACTGATACAGTGCCGGCCCCACCTGCCTGTCTCTGCCCTCCTATGACGTCTTTTGTGCCGCTCACCCGAGCCTGCCACTCAGCGTGACTGGGCCCGAACTACAACTGCTGCTATCCATGGACTGGGAGCTGCTGCGAGCCTCTGCCAAGATCCTGACTCTCCCTTTCCT
Organism: Coenobita brevimanus; assembly: GCF_032717465.1. Classification (NCBI taxonomy): domain Eukaryota; kingdom Metazoa; phylum Arthropoda; class Malacostraca; order Decapoda; family Coenobitidae; genus Coenobita; species Coenobita brevimanus. The sequence goes on along the minus strand of NC_137070.1, from coordinate 9,113,843 downwards.
GGGTACACTGATCCACCACCATGGGACCCCCCTCTTTTTAAATTTGTATGCCCCTCTGAGGCCAAACCTCGAACTTCCATTCCTGCACTCCTCTGTCAAGAGGGTCTTAGTCGGGTTGCGGCTCTAGATTCACCAGACTCAGCCACTTATTTTACGGATGGTTCAGTAACCTCTGATGGCGCTGCTGGGGCGGCCTTTGTCTCTAAACAAACAATTGAATCTTGGTGACTCTCCCAGGGTGTATCCGCTTTCCAGGCAGAGCTTGCTGCTATCATGGGTGCATTGCGCCACGCTCATCACCATCATCATCACCGTGTCATAATTCACACCGACTCACTTTCCTCCCTTCAGAGGCTATGATCTTTCTCCCTTAACCCCCGCTGTCCCGGCGACGTGAATTAACGTCCGCACATGCTGTGCACTCATGTCCCGGCGACGTGAATTAACGTCCACATGATGTGCACTCATGTCCCGGCGACGTGAATTAATGCGGCAACATTGCAAGGTCCCTAATTTGCATAATTTTCAATTTTCGCGAGTGATTTCGTGAGTGATTTTTGGCATGTATACACGGGACACCTTCCTCTATTCCTCTACAAGATGCCAAACAGGGACGATGCCTTACACCGCATAACCTCTCCCCCCCCCTGCACGCCATTTTCTCGGCCATTCACCTGTTACCAGTGACCTGGCCAATAAAGACATTCAGGGCCAGAGTGATTCCCCAATCGATGACAATGTGGAGGACAAAGTTTACATAGCATTAGAGGAAGAAACAGTCAGAAATGATGATCAGGTAATGTGGGAAAAAAAGGTCATGAATGGTGATGAGTTAGTGAGTGAAACAATGCTTATAATGCCTATGTTACTGTTTGAAAACCAATATACTCTTGTACTACATATAGATTCGTACCAAGTAAATAAATAAATACTATTTATGAGTGGATAGTTACCCGCCCTTAGAACTCGTTTTCTTTGGTGCCAGCCTGTTAGAAAACCCAGTCAGGTAAGGAGGTACTCATACCTGAATCGAGTGTTTTAAACCTCAGGTGAGCGATTTCTCTATGAATTTTCGATGTTTCTCACCAAAAGCGGATGTTTGAGCCAAAAAAAAAAAAAGGTCCAAAAATGTTGGGACTGGGGCGTACCACTGCCCAGAAAACATCGGGATGGGGCGGGTTAAGGACAACATCTTTCTTCTGACGGCGATATTTACATTTGCATCCCTTCTCGTCCATAGGGGTACCACTATTATTCTGCACTGGCTCCCAGGTCATGTTGGAATCAGCGGCAATGAGCTTGCTGATGACGTAGCATGCTCAGCTTGCTCACTTCCTGACATCACATTTCAACTGCGCCCCAGCCTCTCACACGTCATTAGCACTCTCACTGCTACCATCAGCAGGCAGTCTCGAGAGGAACATCAGCTTTTGGTTGCAGAGGGCTCTCGCTATGCCACCGCCACATCATATTCTCTTTTGTTGCCCTCGAAAGGCATACCCAACTATATTGCAGCGAGGCTCAGGCGTTTGCGTCTGGGGTTTCCCTGCTACAAACAAATTGTCGGTACAGAGCCGGACCCGTGCACCCATTGTTTGGTCACATCTGAGGTGCCACTCATTCACTATCTTCTTTACTGCCCAGCCACTACCATGCTCAGGTCTCACCCTGACACGACTTTTGCTCGGACTGGGGATGATTTCACGGACGCCGCTGGAATCGTTGCACATGCTCCTTTAAACATATTACTCATCACAGTCAGGGAATATCCACCCCCTCGATAATTTAAGCTTGCTCAAGTTAAGTGCATCTCTGACGGGCTCTTTGTTTGCCCGTGTCCCAGCATTGCTGGGACGAATATCACAAACAAACAAACAAAAAGGCGGGTGAAGACTCCTCTCGCATAGCTTGGCATGGGCAGTCGTAACTATGCCCGAGTTCTGTGAGACTTCCAGCGACTCTGCTCATGCCTGCGACCCGTTGAGGGAGGCACCCAACAGCAGATCCGTGCTGCCAGGAGCCACTACCATCCAGGGAACCGTGAATTGGTTCAACGTGAGATCGTGTTACGGTTTCATCAAGTGCCGGGACACTGGCGCTGATGTTTTCATACACGTTTCTGGGATCGTTGCACCAAATCCACGGCATTTCCAGCACTCACTTGGCGAGGGAGAGACGGTGGAGTTTCGTGTTGTACAGGCTTCCAAGGGTCCCGAGGCTAAGGACGTCACTGGGCCGGGTGGTGTTGCTGTGCAGGGCTCTGCCCGTGCACGGCGGCGTCCCCCTGCCCAGAGACGCCAGCCAAGGGGTCCTGGAAGTTCTGGCAACACAAACACACTCATTGCGATGTGTATCGCGATGGCTGAAGGTTTCAGTGGGGGTAGCAAGGCAGTTCTGGCTGTTCTCCTTCCTCAAATCTTTGAAGAGAACGGCCTTCCACGCCTTGCCATTCCCCGAAGCTTCACCCGCGATCCTCGTCTCCCCCCTCGTCAGGAGCGTCAGGCCCAGCGACAGCAGCCACCACCACCTCGCACGACACCGCAAAAACTGCTGTGTTTGGATGCCCCTCTCAACCAGACGACTGGCGCCTCCCCATCGATACTATGATCACCGACCCGGAACCGTCACAGGCCATGGACATCGAGCATGAGGAGACTGTTGTGGAGGTTCACCTCCCTTCGTCAGGAGCTGAGGTGGAGCGTGTCTCGTCTCCCGTCCCTCCAGTACATCTGGACGTAGCAAAGCCCTCCTCCTTGCTTTCTCCATCTGCTCCTGACGAAGTGGAGGAGCCTCTTCCTCCTTCACCACCGCCTGCTGCCATCGCTCTCTCTTCTTCTCCCCCTCCACCTAAGGAGAAGAAGAAAACAAAGAAGAAAGGGGGAAAAACCAAGAGTGACCCTCCCACCGTTCCTTGCAGGATCGAGGCCCTCCTTCCACCACTCTCTGGTACTCATGATCTCGATGCCAGCACGGATGCGGACCTAGAAGAGCTGCTCTTCTGCCTCACGGATCCGATCAACGACGACAGTGCACTGCCTCTCGTCTGCCAGACTCTGTATCAGAAGATCCGTGAGGCATACATCTCCAGCTCCCTTTCTCCATCTGAGGAAGCCGTCATCTGTGAGGGCATCGAGTTCAATCCACGACGTGCTGCCTTGGTTAACTACATAGCCACCAGACTCCTATTGTAACTGCCAATCCATGCTTGATTTCGTCCTGCCTTTGCTGCCTCGTCTTTCAGTCGTCCTGTCACCGCTATGCTCTCGTTTGGAGAGCTATTATTTTTGCAACTTCCCTGCCGGGCTCTATGTTTGCCCATGCCCCACCAAGTGTGGGGCAAATATTTACAAACAAAGACAGGTGACTCTCGCTGAGGCAACATCTCCACCGCTGTTCCTGGCAGGACCAGCTCTCCACAGCAGCTGTACCAGCTGAGGGATGGGCCTGTCCTCTCCACCTGAGGGAGTGCCCCGGTTAGCCCACCAGGAGGTTGAGGCTCCACCACCCTATACCTGGCAGTCGACCCTCCCTCCGCCACTACCTTGACCGGGGTTGTGCCCTTATGTCCACCTGGACTGGGCCTCCCCTCTACGCTTCCACCTGCTGCTGCTGGAGAGCTGGGCAAGTCGTTTTGCCCTTTCCACCATGGGCAAGGGGGCTGAGGGCAGTGTAGGGGCGTTTCTAACTGAGCTCGTTGGCGCCTCCTCCATCGGCCCTGCTTTGTCTACCCAGCTCTCGTCCCACCCTGCCCTCGTTTAGACCATCGTGAAGCCTGGCCTCATCCAACAGCGGCCCCGCCCTGCCTCGTTTACCATCGGGCAAACTACCTCACCACCCATCGCCGCACCTTCCCCTGCCTTTCCCGCCTTCTGCTAGTTTTACCAGTTGTTTTGTCTGCCAAGTTATGCTCCCGTCTGGGAGCTTTATTCCTGCATTACTCTGACGGGCTCTTAGTTTGCCCGTGCCCCATTATAGGGCAGGGCGAAGATAACAAAAAAAAAAAAAAAAGGCGGGTGACCACGACTTTTATTCATGGTCGCGGAGAGTGAAGACGTGTTTTTCTTGCTCTCCTCTAGCACAGGGCTGCCTCACCGGCATTAGTTTTTTCTCTCCGCCACCAGGGCGTTTTTTAAATAAAGTTAGGATTAGCTAGTACTCATTTACCTCCCCTCCCTCTAGTTAGGTACAGTAGGTGTCTGTACCATTATTCTGAGTTTACCTTTGCTTATTGCCCACGGAGGGTCCCCCCCACTGATCGCTCTGGGGCGTGAATCGACACGGTCGGGCCTCCCTGGAGTGGTTTGAGAGGGCAACCTCAGATTTAGGTGTTTTGCCCTGGTTTGTTTGTCCCTTGTTTGTTTTCTCTTCTTCTTCCCACTTGCCCCTCTAGGGGGGAGCGGTACTATGACGGACACCCCTACTGCCTCCCCCTCCCTTCAGGGAGGGAGGTAGTCCTGACTGACCCCCGACTGACCAAAGGACGGACTGTCCCCCGACTGAACGGCCCCGGACTCGAGCACTTGACATCAGTGTAAATAATGCCTCATTCGTTCTCATTCACGTGGTTGGTTCTACTCCCCTGTCCAGCCTCAATCCCTTCATCATCAAGAAGGTGATTGATGGGTGTGCAGGTGAGGTGGAACAAGTTAAGAAACTTGCAAGTGGAGATCTCTTGGTAAAGACTATCAATTCTGCCCAGGTCAAGGATTTGCTGAAACTGAGGAAGTTCCACAGTTACGATGTCCAGACGACGATCCCCCACTCCATGAATTCCTGCAAGGGTGTTATCACCTGCAGGGATCTGGTGCTTATGGAAGAGGAAGAAATCGTACAGGAACTTGCTCAGCAAGATGTAATAGGGGCCAGATTTATTACAAGATTTTCGGAAGGCATGAGGACCGGAATAGTTGTTTTGACTTTTGGAAAAGTATCTCTTCCAGCCAATGTGAAAGTTGGATACGAAATTTTCAATGCCAGACCATGCATCCCGAACCTCCTTCGTTGTGCAAAATGTCAGATTTATGGACACCATGAAAAGGCTTGTCGGTCTTCTACCCTAGTATGTGGCAAGTGCGTGGCTGTAGGCCATTCTGCTGACCACTGTACATCAGAGAATGAATGTTGCTTTCACTGCCAGGGCGCTCACCCCACTTCCTCTCGGGTTTGTCCCAAGTGGAAGGAGGAGAAAGAGATCTGTACAATGAAGGCAACTAAGGGCATATCCTTTTACGATGCTAGGAAGAAGGTGAAGGAGTTGCATGCAACTCCCAAACCTAATATCTCCTATGCATCGGCGGTTGTGTCCCGTCCTGTGATGTGCACCGTGGAGACACAGACTGACCTTACATTCGCTCCTCATGCCCCACGCCCTACCTCTCAGCCTAAGCCTCCTGTACGTTCCAACTCTCTGACAGACATCCCTGTTGCCACTTCATACTCTCAGGCTGCCGCTGCTCATTTGCAGTCAGTGCTGCCAAAACAGAAGCCTGACAAGTCAGATAAAATTAACTTGACCACCCTCACCAAACATTCACGTCCTCATGTCCTTCCTGCTCCTAGTCCAGCGAGGGAGAGAAAGAATAGCTCTTCCTCGGTGGATTCTGGGAGCCTTGTTATTGACGAGAATATGGAGATCTCCACGAGCAAGCACCGGGAAAGGTCCCCCGGTCGCCACTCGCCTGGTGGTGGGCGGCATAAAAAAACTAAGAGCACTGGCCACCCTCGTAAATCTTAAACCGTCGCTTTCACTGTATTACAGTGGAATTATAGAGGTGTCGGGAATAAGTTACCAAATATAGCAATCTTGCTGTCAATACACAGGCCAGACGTTATTTGTTTACAGGAGATGCGCCTGGAGGATCACACTGATCCTCCACAGTTAAAACACTACCACTCCTATAGAAGATATGGTCACGGAGTCGCCATATACACCCACAAATCACACCCACAAACGGAAGTGATTCTAAATTCTACTCTGGAAGCTGTCGCGTGCAGAGTAAAATTTAATAACATGTATCTGCCTATTTGCTGTCTGTACTGTCCTCCACATGGCCCCATTGATAGTGATGCTCTAAATTCACTAGTTGAACATCTACGTGGGAATAAGTTAGTGTTGGGCGACTTTAATGCCCATCACTATCAATGGGGTAGCTTGAGGATTGATGGTCGTGGGGAGCAAGTAGCCGACCTAATACTACAGTCCAACCTCTGTCTTCTGAACGATGGTAGAGCGACTCGTGTAGATGATCGAACTGGTAACTTTTCGGCCATTCACTTATCTTTGGCCTCCCCTGGTATACATCAAGATCTCTCATGGGACCCTTACGAAGACTCCTTGGGAAGTGATCATTTACCCATCTGTCTTTCTTATACACGCGACATCATTTCGGACCCTCCACCTCCAAAATTTAACTATAAAAAGGTAGATTGGGATCTTTCTCAACGATCGCCAATTTAGATATATCTGGGGAGACCATAGATGTTAAGGTAAAAAATGTACTGACTTTCATATTACACGCAGCTGAGGCTGCTATTCCCAAGACTTCTACAGTTCATGCAAAGCACAGAGCACATTGGTGGACGCCGGATTGCCGACAAGCATTAAGAAAATGCAATAGGAGATACAGGATTTTTGATAGCCCACTGAGGAAAATTTTATTGCATACAAACAGGCATGGGCTGAGGCAAGGAGAATAATAAGAAGGGCCAAACTTGACTCCTGGTAGTCCCTTGTGTCCACGGTGACTCGTACAACACCATTAAGTAAAGTCTGGTCCACCATAAGAATATTGAATAATAAAGGCCCATATATACTTATTACAACCCTTCAGGTTAATAATAATATCTATGACGAGCCCGTGGACGTTGCTAACATCCTCGCCAGGAGTTTTTCTCATGTAAGTAGCTCAGCCAATTACGACCCGCGTTTTCAACACCATAAACGCATGGCTGAGCTACAGATTATTGACTTTGCCACAGTAGATGTAGACTCCCCGTACAACCAAGAGTTTATGCTAGATGAACTGCTCCTTGCCCTTAAATCCTGTAAAGACACTAGCCCTGGACCAGACACCATCACGTACGGTATGATCCAGCATCTTAATCAGGACAACCTGATTAAGATGTTAGCATTGTACAATGAGATTTGGGCGTCTCGAACTTTTTCAAACTCATGGCACTTTGCGCAGGTCGTACCGACACCCAAAGAGGCTGGTCGTCTTATGAATCCCACTTCATTTCGTCCTATTGTGTTGACTTCTTGTCTATGTAAGGCCATGGAACGTATGGTAAACAATAGGCTTCTTTTTGTTTTAGAGTCGAAGAATTTGTTAAATGATCAACAATGTGGCTTCCGTAAGTACAGAAGTTCACTAGATCATTTAATGAATTTGGAGGATTGTATTGCAGAGGCATTTGCCAATAAAGAATTCATGATAAGGGTGTTCTTGGACATCCATGAAGCCTATGACATGACATGGCGACACGGTATACTAATGAAGCTTTGTGCTTAAGGTTTAAGAGGAAATTTGCCTATTTTTATTTCAAATTTCTTAAGGGACAGAACTTTCTCTGTCAAATTGCCCCATAACGTAACATCGGATATATTTATCCAGGAAAACGGGGTGCCACAGGGAAGTGTGCTTAGTCCTACTTTACTTAGTATTATGATCGATGGTATTCTGTCATCAGCTCTCGTCCCGAGGAATCGTAAATACTCGCTCTACGCTGACGATTGTGCAATATGGCACTCTTCCTATAATGCGCAATTTTCGGCTGGGCGGATTCAAGCAGCCCTTGACTCCGTCCACCAATGGCCCTTGCAGTGGGGATTTAAGTTTTCCGTACGTAAGTGTGCCCCTATAGTTTTCACTAATCGTAACGTACCTAATTTGTGCTTAACTTTGGATAATGAGGCGGTACCTTTTCAAAATTCTGTAAAATTTTTAGGAATACATTTTGATCGTTGAATGAATTTTAAACTTCACGTTAATACTTTGCTTGCTCGTTGTGATAAACCGTTAGATGTCCTCAAGTACCTAGCGGGTACTACCTGGGGTGCTGACAGAAAATCTTTTTCAATGGTGTATAAGTCCCTTATTCGATCGAAGCTAGACTATGGCGCACAGGTGAATGGCTCGGCATCCGATGCCACCCTGAAAGGATTGGATGTGCTACAAAATAAATGTTTGCGAATGTGTCTTGGAGCCGTCCGGTGTACCCGTGTGGCTCGTACGGAAGTGGAGGTGAATGTGCCTCCCCTCCGTATTCGCTGTGACCACCTGGCCTTGTCCTACGGCGTAAGGACATTTAGGAAAAGTAATATCGGCAATGTGGCCTGTACCCCCCTGCATCTTTACCACCACCTTCTGCAGGGGGTGCGTCGGCCACTTGCAGTTCGTCTCCACTTACTGACTCAGGAGCTTGGTGTGGACCCCAGTGACTGTGACAAGTTGGTGTTTAAAAATATAGCGCCTTGGGAATCACCTGGCTTTACAGTGGATGTCTCATGGCTCCCAGCACCAAAGGCCAAGGCGCCGGAGGCGGAGGTCCACCACTTGTTTCGTAACATCATTGTTCGTCACTTGGGGTCCCATCAATTGTACACCGACGGCTCCAGGTCGAGTGAATGTGTGGGTACAAGTGCGTGGTCGACTGAATGTGCACTTAGGTATCGGTTGCCGACTCATACATCTGTGTTTATCTCCGAACTTTTTGCTATTGACAAAGCCATAGACTATGCTCTCAATTCTAGGCATGACTCATTTGTCATATTTTCAGATTCAAAATCGGCCCTTCAGGCAATTGCATCTTGTACTACGGACTCTCACGAGATCCAGGTCCGCATCGTTAATAAGTTGCATTCATGCAACAAGTCATTCACGCTGATCTGGGTGCCTGGTCATTGTCGTATCTACGGCAATGAATAGGCTGACACTTGCAAAGTCGGCTGTAGAGCTCGAGGAGACTTGGGACGTTCCTCGTGATCTACGGTCGAGTCTATCTCTCGGAAAGAAATCAATACATCTTCTGTGGCAAGGTCAGTGGACCAGACTAAATATTCCAACTTGCAAGCCGCACCTAGGCGACTGGGACACTGCCAACCTCCCTAGTCGCCTTGAGGAAAAAGTATTTGCAAGGCTACGGCTTAATGCCACCATTTTAACTCACATGAAACCATATATGGAAAGATGCTTCCCACCGCACTGTGACATCTGTGATGCGGTGTTATCTATCAGTCATATCATCCTGCGCTGTCGGCAATTTATTCGTGAACGTGCTTCACTTATAAATTACTGCGGTGCAGCAGACGTCCCCTTCACCCTTTCCACCATCCTGGGTGATGGGGACATTGTTATGACTGATAAATTGATGGCTTTCCTGAGAGAGACCGGACTGATCAGAGTGATGACTTTTTTACTGTATGGTTATGGTTTTTATCACCTGCAAATATGTATATATAATACTGTTAATTAGGGGTGACAGTTGACGTTTTTGCAATAGTTCCTCCACCCACTGATCTATTTCTAATATAGATGTCCCCTACATTAAACCCCGTTCCTCGACTAACAGTCACCAGCTGATGAGTGCAAGTGTGCAATATAGAAAGGTATTGGGCACTTACAGTCGATGGTGGTCTGCTGGCCGAGGTTCTTAACTTTTTGTACAAATTATGTAAATACATTATACCATCTTGCTTAAGTTATTCTAATTAGGGCCGACAGCTGACGTATATGGAAATGTTCCTGACTCGTCTGGTTCCCTTTCATATATTGATGTCCCCTATATTAGGTTGTGCCTCGACTGACAGTCACCAGGTGATGAGTGCAGGTATGTCATGTAGAAAGGCATTACATATCTGCAGTCGATGGTGTTCTCTTGGTCGAGGCTTTTTTACCATTAGTGTAGGTCTAGTTATTTGTCTCTTAGGATTTAGTATAGGCTAGCGATTTGTCTGTTAGGTGAGGTCTTTAGATTAGTTTGTCTTTATAATATAAGGTATAAAAAAATTTAAAACCAAGAAAAAATTTAAAAAAATAAAAATACAAAAAAATAAAATTAAAATTATTATATATTTATGTACGTTTGCATGAAAGTGTGTCTGTATGTATGAATGGAAGTGTGTGTGTGTGTGTGTGTGTGTGTGTGTGTGTGTGTGTGTGTGTGTGTGTGTGTGTGTGTGTGTGTGTGTGTGTGTATGTATGTATGTATATATATATATATATATATATATATATATATATATATATATATATATATATATATATATATATATATATATATATATGTCTGGTTAGTACTTGGATGGGTGACCGCCTGGGAACACCAGATGCTGTTGGCATCCCTACGTGTCAAGTGGGGTTGGTGGAGAATTAGTGCCCCTCCCTGTAAAACAAGTAACTCTATGCCCTTGGCCACCCCGTTTGGGATACATGGCGTCTGGCAATGAATGAATGGCAATATATATATATATATATATATATATATATATATATATATATATATATATATATATACACACGAGTAGACACTAGCACCAGTCGAGCAGGGCAGTACTCCCGAGGTGGATGGAAAGCTGATGACAGGGAGTGCTGGAGCTCCCGTTTCATCAGCCCTCAGGACTAGTTCCTGACCATTCCCCTTTGCTGAACTTTTTCAGTGTCTCAGTTACACAGAGAGTAGGGCAGCATGCTCTCCAGTACAAATTTCTCTAACTATCTACACCAAACTTCAAGCACAGTACACACTACACTTCCTTTTCCAAAATTCAAAAAATGGCGTCTCATCACCAAGCCTCGGAGTCCCCAGCGGGGGGGACCATAAATGCCCCCACCATCCGCCCCTCTCCCGGTGACGACTCGAGGTGCCTGGAACCACTGTCCGACTCTCTTCTTCTTCATTTCTGCAACATTCTCGGCCTTTCCTCTAACTCTCGCTCTGTTGAGCACCACCTCTCCTCCTCTAAACCTCACCTTTTTCTAATTGAGACAGCTGTCTGAGGCAACTGACAGCAAACCCTTTTCTGTATCCTCCTACTTTATACTCGTTTCAAAGCCAAAGGTGGCTGTTGTGTATATATACGCAACGACTTATCTTGCTCTCGTGTTCCTGAACTCGATTCTTCTGAATTCTCTACACTCTGGCTTTGGCTTGCCTGTCATTCTCTGACTAAATATATCTGTGCTGTTTACTTATCCCCTAATACTACTGTTACATAGCCTATGATTTCATCATCCTTTGTGTAATTTTAACGCACAGTATGCTGCATGTTTGATCACGAGCGTGTTCTGCCTCAGTCCCCCCCTTCTACCGTTATAGTAGAGTAAGTCGTCATTTCTGGAGTTCAGTACGGGATTTTCAGCTCTTTGTCCCCATGGCTTCATTTGCGCGTCCTTCTTACAAGTTGTATCAAGCTCTGCTGGCCCCTATATAATGAGCTCAGTCTCTGCATCATTGCCACTTAGATCTGCTCCTCATTTTGTTCACATCTCTGTCCTCCCCTGTACAGTTATTATTATTGTCAGTGCTCAAGAAATCTCCAAACATCTAGCAGCTGTGTGTAATTTGAGTATAACTGTTGTTGCATTTTTTTTTTGTACTGTGTAGCATAGGGTTGATTCTTGGGCCTAGTGAGGTTTTTGATTAATGTTGGGTTTTATGTCAGTCATTTTTTATAATAGTTTGTATCTGTAATAATTTATCTGGCATTCACTGAGTATTATCTGGTATCTCATTTTATTAGGGCTGACTTAGATAAATTTACTCTTGCTAATTTCGTGTTAATAGAGGCTATTGCAGTTAACCATATATTTAACCTGTTTATTTGCCATTACATTATCCTTATGAGTCCTGAATGTTTTGTTGTTAGTTTGTGCATTAAACGTTAACTTGTAATTTTACCAAACTCTTTTGTTTTGAACCTGGAACTTTACGGGACAGTAGTGACTCTTAGTATTCTCACTTAAAGTGTACGTTATCTTTCTCTGTTCCGTAACATAAATTTGGCGACCTCATATCAGGATATTCAGGATATTATCATAAGGATATTGCTTGATATTTTGTGACTGTTACTTATTAATTATGTCTACTATTACTACACTTGATGAAGCCAAAGATTTTTTGTCAAATGTGCAAACAGTGTGTGATGTAGAAAACAGAACAAAGAATGAACTTAAGCTTGTTGCTCAACATTTGGGAATTGTTGTTCGCTCTCATCATTCTAAAGATCAGATTGTTGACATGATTAATGAAAGCTTGTTTAATGTAACTCCTCCAAATGAGCAAACGCAGATTGAATTAGCTAAGTTACAGCTAGCCCTGCAGGAGGCCCGTGTTAGGGAGGCTGAGGCACAAGTTGAAATTGCTAGGATTCAGGCAGACCATGAGTATCGCATGAAACAAGGTGGAACTGGATCATCTAGCTCTGATGATTTTGATGTGGCTAAAAATGTTAAACTTGTCCCTCCTTTTAATTAATCTGATTTAACAAAGTATTTTCAGTTGTTTGAGAGGGTAGCTACAGGTTTTAATTGGCCCAAAAAGTATTGGCCAGTACTCCTTCAAACTGTTCTCACCGGTAAAGCTCAAGTAACTTATGCATCTTTGCCTCAGGATCAATGTGATAATTATGATGTAGTTAAGAGCTTGATTCTTAAGGCCTATGAGCTTGTTCCTGAAGCCTATAGAGTAAAATTTAGGACAACTTACAAGCAAGATAAGCAATCTCATGTTGAGTATGCAAAAATCAAAGAAGATCTGTTAGAGCAGTGGTTATTTTCTAAGAATGTGGATTCTGATTTTGATAAATTTAAGCAGATGATTTTGCTGAAGGACTTCAAAAGGGGTATTTATAAAGATGTAAGCCTATATCTTGATGAGAAAAGAATAGATAATTTGTCTGATGCTGCAGTTTTAGCTGATGAGTATGTTCTCACTCACAAGAGATATTCTAGAGAAAAAGGGAAAGCTGAGAGTAAGTACGTTGCCTCTACTCAGAGTACAGGTAACAGGAAAGAATAAGGATGATGTTTCTCAGGAAGTAAATACCAGCTTCACCTCTAGATTTCAGAAAAGTAAATGTACTTATTGTAGTAAGCTTGGTCATACTACGGAGAGATGTTTCAGGAGACAGAGTGATGTGAACAAAAAGGAGTCTTTAAATATTCAGTCAATTGGTCTAGTGTCCACTCTTGAGAGTTCCCAGAATTCTTTAACTGACTTAACTGAACCTGCTTTGAGGGGTAACTTAAATTCTCATGATGGAGCTCCTCTTTTGAGCAGTAACGTGGGTGACACTCTCAAGAGTTCATGTGCTAATTTCCTGTCTGATGGTTTTGTCAGTCCTCTGGACAGTAATGACAGGAAATCAGTTCAAATATATCGTGATACAGGTGCTTGCCAATCCCTTATGCTGACCAGTGTTCTAGGCTCTAATGTTAATTCCTCTGATGAAACTGTAATCTTACAAGGTGTAGGGAATAATTACTTCTCTGTCCCTCTGTGCAGAGTGAATTTAGAGTCTCGTTTTGTTAATGGTTCCGTTATGGTTGGGTTGGTTGAGACACTCCCAATGTCAGATGTAACTTTCTTACTTGGAAATGATATTGGTGGAAGTCAAGTGTGTCCAGCTCCTCAGTTGTCTAGTAAGCCAGTGGCTGTGTCCCAGGATTGTGATGTCCCTGATGTGTTCCCAGCATGTGCTGTCACTAGGGCTAAGTCTAAAGTTACTGGTGATTTAGAGGATAATGATGATGATGATGTTATCCTAGCTGACACTTTTCTTGCTAATTTGGACCACTCACCAGATGAGGCAGTACCCCGTAGTGTTGATAATTTGTCTCGTCAAGAGTTGGTTGAGTTGCAGGTTGCTGACCCTGAGTTGAAAGGTCTAGCTAACTCTGCTTACAGTGAAGAAGAGTCAGCCGGTGCTTCTACTTGTTATTATGTAAAGTCAGGAGTACTTATGAGGAAGTGGAGACCCCCAACAGCATCAGCCGACTGTGAATGGGAGGTTGTACATCAAGTTGTCATCCCTCATGTTTGTAGGCAGGATATCATTCGAGTGGCTCATGATTCCAGTTTGGCAGGGCACCTTGGAGTGAGGAAGACTGTGGCACGCATTTTGAAACACTTCTACTGGCCATGTATCTTCAGGGATGTTTCCTGGTATTGTAAGTCTTGTCACACCTGTCAAGTTGTGGGGAAGTGTAATCAGACCGAAAAGGTTGCACCTCTAGTTCCCATTCCTCCTTTTGAGGCGCCTTTCACCCGTGTGTTGGTGGATATTGTGGGCCCTCTTCCTAAGACTTCTTCAGGATTTTCTTATGTGTTGACCATGATTGATATGGCTACTCGTTATCCTGAAGCCATTCCACTTAGAAACATCTCAGCAAAGAACGTGGTTAAGGAAATGCTAGGGTTCTTCACAAAGTTTGGTCTGCCCAAGGAGGTACAGTCAGACCGGGGAAGTAATTTCATGTCAAATGTTTTCAAGCAGTCTCTGAAAGAGTTGGGCATCACCCAGATCACGTCTTCAGCTTACCATCCCCAGACCCAAGGAGCGTTGGAGAGATATCATCAAACACTCAAATCGATGCTCAAGAAATACTGTTTGGAACATCAGAAAGACTGGGATAAAGGTCTTCCATTCGTTGTGTTTGCCGCAAGAGAATCTCCAAATGAATCACTGGGCTTCTCACCTTTTGAACTACTGTTTGGCCATGAAGTAAGAGGACCCCTTAAGTTACTCAAGGAATGCTGGCTGTCGGAGGAAGATGACGTCAACCTGCTGGAGTATGTGATGAAGTTCAAAGAACGGTTGTCCACTGCTTTACAGCTGGCGAGAGAGAATTTAGGAGCTGCTCAGGAGAAGATGAAGACTTGGTATGATAAGAAGTCCAGGTTACGCCACTTTCAGCCAGGAGATCAGGTTTTGATTCTGCTACCAGTGCATGGGCAACCTCTTCAAGCCAAGTTTAGTGGCCCTTATTTCGTGGAGAAGAAACTCAGTGATGTCAACTATGTCATCGCCACACCAGATCGTAGAAAGAGCAAGCAACTATGTCACATCAACATGCTAAAGTTATATCACAGGCGGGACGAAAATAATCCAGTCTGCATTGTAGCTGTTCCACCCGAGTCTGCAAGTGAAGCTCTCCCATGCAGTATGAGCCTGAGTGATAGTTTGGGGAAGAATCCTGATATCATGAATGATCTCCAGACTAAGCTTTCTCATCTACCTCCCAAGGAAAGGCAGGAGTTTTCGGCATTACTGCAGGAGTACCCGCAAGTGTTCCGTGCTACTCCAGGAAGAACCACTGTGTTGATGCATGATGTCGATGTTGGAGACGCAAAGCCAATTAAATTGCCTCCTTACCGTGTGAACCCAGTGAAAGTTCCTCTCATCCAGAAGGAGCTTGGCTACCTGTTGGACCACAAGATGATTGAGCCCTGTCAGAGCGAGTGGAGTTCTCCTGTCACTCTAGTCCCTAAGCCAGGTGGGTCACAGAGGCTTTGCATTGACTACAGACGTGTTAATCAGATAACCAAAACAGACACTTACCCTCTCCCTCGTGTGGAAGATTGCATAGACAAGATCGGAAAGGCTAGGTACATAAGTAAGTTTGATTTGTTAAAGGGATACTGGCAAGTACCTATGACTGAACGTGCTAGGGAGATCTCATGTTTTGTAACATTAGGAAAGACATTTGCATGTTCTGTAATGCCATGTACAGATTGTTTTAGAGTAATAAGAAATTTCCTTTGTAAATTTCTTTTTTCTTTCTGGGGAGGTGTTACATAGCCTATGATTTCATCATCCTTTGTATAATTTTAACGCACAGTATGCTGCATGTTTGATCACGAGCGTGTTCTGCCTCAGTCCTCCCCTTCTACCGTTATAGTAGAGTAAGTCGTCATTTCTGGAGTTCAGTACGGGATTTTCAGCTCTTTGTCCCCATGGCTTCATTTGCGCGTCCTTCTTACAAGTTGTATCAAGCTCTGCTGGCCCCTATATAATGAGCTCAGTCTCTGCATCATTGCCACTTAGATCTGCTCCTCATTTTGTTCACATCTCTGTCCTCTCCTGTACAGTTATTATTATTGTCAGTGCTCAAGAAATCTCCAAACATCTAGCAGCTGTGTGTAATTTGAGTATAACTGTTGTTGCATTTTTTCTTGTACTGTGTAGCATAGGGTTGATTCTTGGGCCTAGTGAGGTTTTTGATTAATGTTGGGTTTTATGTCAGTCATTTTTGATAATAGTTTGTATCTGTAATAATTTATCTGGCATTCACTGAGTATTATCTGGTATCTCATTTTATCAGGGCTGACTTAGATAAATTTACTCTTGCTAATTTCGTGTTAATGGAGGCTATTGCAGTTAACCATATATTTAACCTGTTTATTTGCCATCACATTATCCTTATGAGTCCTGAATGTTTTGTTGTTAGTTTGTGCATTAAACGTTAACTTGTAATTTTACCTAACTCTTTTGTTTTGAACCTGGAACTTTACGGGACAGTAGTGACTCTTAGTATTCTCACTTAAAGTGTACGTTATCTTTCTCTGTTCCGTAACACTACTGACTATCAAAAATTCTTCGACTATCTTACTTCTGCGATGGAACACATTCTATCCATTTCTCCTTTCCCTGAAATCTCCATTCTAGGAGATTTCAATGTTCACCACCACCTTTGACTCTCCTCTCCTTTCACTGATCCACCTGGTGAACAAGCCTACATCTTTTCTATCCTTAATGACCTAGAGCAGCTTGTACAGCACCCTACCCGTATCCCTGACCGCCTTGGAGAGAGCTCCAACATACTTGACCTCTTCCTCACAACTAATTCTTCTGCTTACTCTGTTAATCTTTTCTCTCCGTTGGGCTCCTCCGATCACAACCTTATCACCTTAACCTGTCCTATCACTCCGGTACGGCCTGTGGACCCTCCAGGGAAACGTCGTCTGTGGCATTTTGGAGCCGCGGACTGGGAGGCCCTCAGGCAGTACTTCTTTGATTTTCCCTGGAATGATTATTGCTTCCATGGCCGTGAGCCATCTGAGTGTGCCTTGCACATTACAGAGGTTATTCTCTCGGGCATGGAAGCATACATTCCTTTCTCATATCCTTTGACTAAAGCAAGAAAGCCTTGGTTTAATCACGCTTGTTCTAATGCTGTCCGCAACAAGGAGAGGGCCTACAAAAGGTACCGGAGCCAACCCACCCCTGAATCACATCATCTTTACGTTTCTGCCCGGAATCGTGCTAAGTCTGTTCGCTCTGTTAAAAATAATTTCGTTCATACTAAATGCTCTCAACTCTCCAACTCGAATTCTTCCCGCTCCTCCTGTCACCTTGCCAAAAACCTTTCTAACAACTTTATCTCATCATCCTTCCATCCTCTTTTGTACTCTGATGGTTCTGTGGCTATTTCTTCTACTGATAAAGCAGATCTCTTCGCACAGACTTTCTCCTCCAATTCCACCTTAGACGATTCCGGTGCTGTTCCTCCATCACTTCCCCCCTCTGACTTCCTCATGGCTGACATTAAAATTTCTTCAGCTGATGTATTTTCTGCCATCACTGGCCTCAGTACTAACAAGGCATATGGGCCTGATGGGGTCCCTCCTGTTGTTCTCAAGAACTGTGCTTCTGTGCTTACACCCTGCCTAGGCAAACTCTTTCGCCTTTGTCTGTCAACTTGTACCTTTCCTTCTTGCTGAAAGTTTCCTCTCATTCAGCCGGTCCCAAAGAAGGGTGACCACTCCCAACCCTCCAACTATCGTCCAATTGCTTTAACGTCCTGTATTTCAAAAGTTTTCGAGTCAATTCTCGATAGAAAAATTTTAAGGCATCTTTCCTATCACAACCTCCTTTCTGATCGTCAGTACGGGTTCCGTCAGGGACGCTCCACTGGCGATCTTCTCACCTACCTTTCAGACTCCTGGTCATCCTCCTTTCGGGACTTTGGCGAAAGCTTTGCCATTGCACTTGACATCTCTAAGGCTATCGATCGAGTCTGGCATTAATCTTTAATTTCCAAACTGCCCTCCTACGGTTTCTTTCTATATGTGCCTTCATCGCTAGCTTCCTTTCTGGTCGTTCTATAGCCGCTGTTGTAGACGGCCATCGTTCTTCTCCTAGATCTATCAACAGTGGTGTTCCTCAGGGCTCTGTCCTATCACCAACTCTCTTCCTTTTATTCATCAATGATCTTCTAAGCTGTACATCTAACCCTATCCACTCATACGCTGATGACTCCACCCTTCACCTTTCCATTCGGTTCCCACAACGCCCATCTCAACAGTTACTTCAACAAACAAGGGATGAGGCAATGGCACACCTAATGTCTGACTTGGCTCGTATCTCTGACTGGGGTAAAAATAATATGGTTGTTTTTAATGCATCTAAGACTCAGTTCTTACACCTATCAACCCGACAGAATCTTCCACAGGTATACCCTGTTACATAGCCTATGATTTCATCATCCTTTGTATAATTCTAACGTACAGTATGCTACATGTTTGATCACGATTCGCCTCGTGGCTTCCATAGTGACCAAGCTTCCGTGTTCTACCTCACTCCCCCCTTCTCTTCCCTTATAGTAGAGTAAGTCGTTCTTTCTGTTGTTCAGAGCAGGAGTGTCAACTCTTTGTCCCCTATGGCTTCATTTGTGCGTCCTTCTTACAAGTTGTATCAAGCTCTGCCGGCCCCTATATAATGAGCTCAGTCTCTGCATTAATTGCCACTTAGATCTACTCCTCATTTTGTTCACATCTCTGTCCTTCCCTGTACAGTTGTTATTATTTTTGTGAGTGCTCAGGAAGTCTCCAACCATCTAGCTGCTGTGTAATTTGAGTACAAGTGTTATTACATTTTTTCTTGTACTGTGTAGCATGGGGTGTTGGTTCGTGGGACTGGTGAGGTTTTTGTGATTGATGTAGAGTTTTACTGTCAGCCAGTAGCAATAATATTTTGTATCTGTAATAATATATCTTGCATTCACTGAGCATTATCCCGTTTTCTCATATTATCAGGGCTGACAGATAAATTTACACTTGCTAATTTCGTGTTAATAGAGGCTGTTGTAGTTAACCATATATTTAACCTGTTTTTTGCCATTACATTATCCTTATGAGTCCTGAATGTTTAGTTGTTAGTTTGAGCATTAAACTTTAACTTGTAATTTTACCTAACTCTTTTTTGAACCTGGAACTTTGCGGGACAGTAGTGATTTTTAGTATTCTCATTTGAAGTGTTCATTATCTCTCTCTGTTCCGTAACATAAATTTGGCGACCTCTTATCAGGATATTCAGGATATTATCATAAGGATATTGCTTGATATTTTGTGACTGTGATTTATTCATGATGTCTACTATTACTACTCTTGATGAAGCCAAAGATTTTTTCTCAAATGTGCAAACAGTGTGTGATGTAGAAAACAGAACAAAGAATGAACTTAAGCTTGTTGCTCAACAATTGGGAATTGCTTTTCGCTCCCATCAGTCTAAAGATCAAATTGTTGACATGATTAATAAAAACTTGTTTAATGTAACTCCTCCAGATGAGCAAACGCAGATTGAAATAGCTAAGTTACAGCTAGCCCTGCAGGGGGCTCGTGCTAAGGAAGCTGAGTCTCAGGCTCGTATTCAGGAGGCACAGGCACAAATTGAAATTGCTAGGATTCAGGCAGACCATGGGTATCGCATGAAACAAAGTGGAACTGGATCATCTAGCTCTGATGATTTTGATGTGGCTAAAAATGTTAAACTTGTCCCTCCTTTTAATGAATCTGATTTAACAAAGTATTTTCAGTTGTTTGAGAGGGTAGCTACAGATTTTAATTGGCCCAAAAAGTATTGGCCAGTACTCCTTCAGAGTGTTCTCACCGGTAAAGCTCAAGTAACTTATGCATCTTTGCCTCAGGATCAATGTGATAATTATGATGTAGTTAAGAGCTTGATTCTTAAGGCCTATGAGCTTGTTCCTGAAGGCTACAGAGTAAAAATTAGGACAACTTATAAGAAAGATAAGCAATCCCATGTTGAGTATGCAAAAATCAAAGATCTGTTAGAGCAGTGGTTAAATTCTAAGAATGTAAATTCTGATTTTGATAAATTTAAGCAGATGATTTTCCTGGAGAACTTCAAAAGGTGTATTAATAAAGATGTAAGCCTATATCTCGATGAGAAAAGAATAGATAATTTGGCTGATGCTGCAGTTTTAGCTGATGAATATGTTCTCACTCACAAGAGATATTCTAAAGAAAAAGGGAAAGCTGAGAGTAAGTACATTGCCTCTACTCAGAGTACAGGTAACACGAAAGAGAATAAAGAAGATGTTTCACAGGAAGTAAATACCAGCTCCACCTCTAGATTTCAGAAAAGTAAATGTACTTATTGTAGTAAGCTTGGTCATACTACGGAGAAATGTTTCAGGAGACAGTGTGATGTGAACAAAAAGGAGTCTTTAAATATTGTTACATAGCCTATGATTTCATCATCCTTTGTGTAATTTTAACGCACAGTATGCTGCATGTTTGATCACGAGCGTGTTCTGCCTCAGTTCCCCCCTTCTACCGTTATAGTAGAGTAAGTCGTCCTTTCTGTTATTCATTGCAGGATTGTCAACTCTTTGTCCCCATGGCTTCATTTGCGCGTCCTTCTTACAAGTTGTATCAAGCTCTGCCGGCCCCTATATAATGAGCTCAGTCTCTGCATCATTGCCACTTAGATCTGCTCCTCATTTTGTTCACATCTCTGTCCTCCCCTGTACAGATATTATTATTGTGAGTGCTCAAGAAATCTCCAAACATCTAGCAGCTGTGTGTAATTTGAGTATAAGTGTTATTGCATTTTTTTCTTATACTGTGTAGCATAGGGTTAGTTCTTAGGCCTAGTGAGGTCTTTGTGATTAATGTTGGGTTTTATGTCAGTCATTTTTTATAATAGTTTGTATCTGTAATAATTTATCTTGCATTAACTGAGCATTATCAGGTGTATTTTCATTTTATCAGGGCTGACTTAGATAAATTTACTCTTGCTAATTTCGTGTTAATAGAGACTATTGCAGTTAACCATATATTTAACCTGTGTTTTGCAATTACATTATCCTTATGAGTCCTGAATGTTTTGTTGTTAGTTTGTGCATTAAACTTTAACTTGTAATTTTACCTAACTCTTTTGTTTTGAACCTGGAACTTTACGGGACAGTAGTGATTTTTAGTATTCTCACTTAAAGTGTACATTATCTTTCTCTGTTCCGTAACATAAATTTGGCGACCTGATATCAGGATATTCAGGATATTATCATAAGGATATTGCTTGATATTTTGTGACTGTTACTTATTAATTATGTCTACTATTACTACACTTGATGAAGCCAAAGTTTTTTGTCAAATGTGCAAAAAGTGTGTGATATAGAAAACAGAACAAAGAATGAACTTAAGCTTGTTGCTCAACAATTGGGAATTGCTGTTCGCTCTCATCATTCTAAAGATCAAATTGTTGACATGATTAATGAAAGCTTGTTTAATGTAACTCCTCCAAATGAGCAAACGCAGATTGAATTAGCTAAGTTACAGCTAGCCCTGCAGGAAGCTCAGCCTAAGGAGGCGGAGTCTCGTGCTAAGGAGGCTGAGGCACAAGTTGAAATTGCTAGGATTCAGGCAGACCATGAGTATCGCATGAAACAAGGTGGAACTGGATCATCTAGCTCTGATGATTTTGATGTGGCTAAAAATGTTAAACTTGTCCCTCCTTTTAATGAATCTGATTTAACAAAGTATTTTCAGTTGTTTGAGAGGGTAGCTACAGGTTTTAATTGGCCTAAGGAGTATTGGCCAATACTCCTTCAAACTGTTCTCACCGGTAAAACTCAAGTAACTTATGCATCTTTGCCTCAGGATCAATCTGATAATTATGATGTAGTTAAGAGCTTGATTCTTAAGGCCTATGAGCTTGTTCCTGAAGCCTATAGAGTAAAATTTAGGACAACTTACAAGCAAGATAAGCAATCCCACGTTGAGTATGCAAAAATCAAAGATCTGTTAGAGCAGTGGTTAAATTCTAAGAATGTGGATTCTGATTTTGACAAATTTAAGCAGATGATTTTGCTGGAGGACTTCAAAAGGTGTATTAGTAAAGATGTAAGCCTATATCTTGATGAGAGAAGAATAGATAATATGTCTGATGCTGCAGTTTTAGCTGATGAGTATGTCTCACTCACAAGAGATATTCTAGAGAAAACGGGAAAGCTGAGAGTAAGTACGTTGCCTCTACTCAGAGTACAGGTAACAGGAAAGAGAATAAGGATGATGTTTCTCAGGAAGTAAATACCAGCTTCACCTCTAGATTTCAGAAAAGTAAATGTACTTATTGTAGTAAGCTTGGTCATACTATGGAGAGATGTTTCAGGAGACAGCGTGATGTGAACAAAAAGGAGTCTTTAAATATTCAGTCAATTGGTCTAGTGTCCACTCTTGAGAGTTCCCATAATTCTTTAACTGAGTTAACTGAACCTGCTTTGAGGGGTAACTTAAATTCTCATGATGGAGCTCCTCTTTTGAGCAGTAACGTGGGTGACACTCTCAAGAGTTCATGTGCTAATTTCCTGTCTGATGGTTTTGTCAGTCCTCTGGACAGTAATGACAGGAAATCAGTTCAAATATATCGTGATACAGGTGCTTGCCAATCCCTTATGCTGACCAGTGTTCTAGTCTCTAATGTTAATTCCTCTGATGAAACTGTAATCTTACAAGGTGTAGGGAATAATTACTTCTCTGTCCCTCTGTGCAGAGTGAATTTAGAGTCTGGTTTTGTTAATGGTTCCGTTATGGTTGGGTTGGTTGAGACACTCCCAATGTCAGGTGTAACTTTCTTACTTGGAAATGATATTGGTGGAAGTCAAGTGTGTCCAGCTCCTCAGTTGTCTAGTGAGCCAGTGGCTGCGTCCCAGGATTGTGATGTCCCTGATGTGTTCCCTGCATGTGCTGTCACTAGGGCTAAGTCTAAAGTTACTGGTGATTTAGAGGATAATGATGATGATGATGTTATCCTAGCTGACACTTTTCTTGCTAATTTGGACCACTCACCAGATGAGGCAGTACCCCGTAGTGTTGATGATTTGTCTCGACAAGAGTTGGTTGAGTTGCAGGTTGCTGACCCTGAGTTGAAAGGTCTAGCTAACTCTGCTTACAGTGAAGAAGAGTCAGCCGGTGCTTCTACTTGTTATTATGTAAAGTCAGGAGTACTTATGAGGAAGTGGAGACCCCCAACAGCATCAGCCGACTGTGAATGGGAGGTTGTACATCAAGTTGTCATCCCTCGTGTTTGTAGGCAGGATATCATTCGAGTGGCTCATGATTCCAGTTTGGCAGGACACCTTAGAGTGAGGAAGACTGTGGCACGCATTTTGAAACACTTCTACTGGCCATGTATCTTCAGGGATGTTTCCTGGTATTGTAAGTCTTGTCACACCTGTCAAGTTGTGGGGAAGTGTAATCAGACCGAAAAGGTTGCACCTCTATTTCCCATTCCTCCTTTTGAGGCGCCTTTCACCCGTGTGTTGGTGGATATTGTGGGCCCTCTTCCTAAGACTTCTTCAGGATTTTCTTATGTGTTGACCATGATTGATATGGCTACTCGTTATCCTGAAGCCATTCCACTTAGAAACATCTCAGCAAAGAACGTGGTTAAGGAAATGCTAGGGTTCTTCACAAAGTTTGGTCTGCCCAAGGAGGTACAGTCAGACCGGGGAAGTAATTTCATGTCGAATGTTTTCAAGCAGTCTCTGAAAGGGTTGGGCATCACCCAGATCACGTCTTCAGCTTACCATCCCCAGACCCAAGGAGTGTTGGAGAGATATCATCAAACACTCAAATCGATGCTCAAGAAATACTGTTTGGAACATCAGAAAGACTGGGATAAAGGTCTTCCATTCGTTGTGTTTGCCGCAAGAGAATCTCCAAATGAATCACTGGGCTTCTCACCTTTTGAACTGCTGTTTGGCCATGAAGTAAGAGGACCCCTTAAACTACTCAAGGAATGCTGGCTGTCGGAGGAAGATGACGTCAACCTGCTGGAGTATGTGATGAAGTTCAAAGAACGGCTGTCCACTGCTTTACGGCTGGCGAGAGAGAATTTAGGAGCTGCTCAGGAGAAGATGAAGACTTGGTATGATAAGAAGTCCAGGTTACGCCACTTTCAGCCAGGAGATCAGGTTTTGATTCTGCTACCAGTTCATGGGCAACCTCTTCAAGCCAAGTTTAGTGGTCCTTATTTCGTGGAGAAGAAACTCAGTGATGTCAACTATGTCATCGCCACACCAGATCGTAGAAAGAACAAGCAACTGTGTCACATCAACATGCTAAATTTATATCACAGGCGGGACGAAAATAATCCAGTCTGCACCGTAGCTGTTCCACCCGAGTCTGCAAGTGAAGCTCTCCCATGCAGTATGAGTCTGAGTGATAGTTTGGGGAAGAATCCTGATATGCTTTCTCATCTACCTCCCAAGGAAAGGCAGGAGTTTTCGGCATTCCTGCAGGAGTACCCGCAAGTGTTCCGTGCCACTCCAGGAAGAACCACTGTGTTGATGCATGATGTCGATGTTGGAGACGGAAAGCCAATTAAATTGCCTCCTTACCGTGTGAACCCAGTGAAAGTTCCTCTTATCCAGAAGGAGCTTGGCTACCTGTTGGACCACAAGATGATTGAGCCCTGTCAGAGCGAGTGGAGTTCTCCTGTCACTCTAGTCCCTAAGCCAGGTGGGTCACAGAGGCTTTGCATTGACTACAGACGTGTTAATCAGATAACCAAAACAGACACTTACCCTCTCCCTCGTGTGGAAGATTGCATAGACAAGATCGGAAAGGCTAGGTACATAAGTAAGTTTGATTTGTTAGAGGGATACTGGCAGGTACCTATGACTGAACGTGCTAGGGAGATCTCATGTTTTGTAACATTAGGAAAGACATTTGCATGTTCTGTAATACCATGTACTGATTGTTTTAGAGTAATAAGAAATTTCCTTTGTAAATTTCTTTTTTCTTTGTGGGGAGGTGTTACATAGCCTATAATTTCATCATCCTTTGTGTAATTTTAATGCACAGTATGCTGCATGTTTGATCACGAGCGTGTTCTGCCTCAGTTCCCCCCTTCTACCGTTATAGTAGAGTAAGTCGTCCTTTCTGTTATTCATTGCGGGATTGTCAACTCTTTGTCCACATGGCTTCATTTGCGCGTCCTTCTTACAAGTTGTATCAAGCTCTGCCGGCCCCTATATAATGAGCTCAGTCTCTGCATCATTGCCACTTAGATCTGCTTCTCATTTTGTTCACATCTCTGTCCTCCCCTGTACAGATATTATTATTGTGAGTGCTCAAGAAATCTCCAAACATCTAGCAGCTGTGTGTAATTTGAGTATAAGTGTTATTGCATTTTTTTTCTTATACTGTGTAGCATAAGGTTAGTTCTTAGGCCTAGTGAGGTCTTTGTGATTAATGTTGGGTTTTATGTCAGTCATTTTTTATAATAGTTTGTATGTGTAATAATTTATCTTGCATTTACTGAGCATTACCAGGTGTATTTTCATTTTATCAGGGCTGACTTAGATAAATTTACTCTTGCTAATTTCGTGTTAATAGAGACTATTGCATTTAACCATATATTTAACCTGTGTTTTGCCATTACATTATCCTTATGAGTCCTGAATGTTTTGTTGTTAGTTTGTGCATTAAACTTTAACTTGTAATTTTACCTAACTCTTTTGTTTTGAACCTGGAACTTTACGGGACAGTAGTGATTTTTAGTATTCTCACTTAAAGTGTACATTATCTTTCTCTGTTCCGTAACAATATTCAGTCAAATGGTCTAGTGTCCACCCTTGAGAGTTCCCAGAATTCTTTAACCGAGTTAACTGAACCTGCTTTGAGGGGTAAATTAAATTCTCACGATGGAGCTCCTCTTTTGAGCAGTAACGTGGGTGACACTCTCAAGAGTTCATGTGGTAATTTTCTGTCTGATGGTTTTGTCAGTCCTCTGGACAATAATAACAGGAAATCAGTTAAAATATATCGTGATACAGGTGCTTGTCAATCCCTTATGCTGACCAGTGTTCTAGGCTCTATTGTTAATTCCTCTGATGAAACTGTAATCTTACAAGGTGTAGGAAATAATTACTTCTCTGTCCCTCTGTGCAGAGCGAATTTAGAGTCTGGTTTTGTTAATGGTTCCGTTATGGTTGGGTTGGTTGAGACACTCCCAATGTCAGGTGTAACTTTCTTACTTGGAAATGATATAGGTGTGTCCAGCTCCTCAGTTGTCTAGTGAGCCAGTGCCTGCGGCCCAGGATTGTGATGTCTCTGATGTGTTCTCTGCATGTGCTGTCACTAGGGCTAAGTCTAAAGTTACTGGTGAATTAGAGGATAATGATGATGATGATGTTATCCTAGCTGACACTTTTCTTGCTAATTTGGACCACTCACCAGATGAGGCAGTACCCCGCAGTGTTGATAATTTGTCTCGTCAAGAGTTGGTTGAGTTGCAGGTTGCTGACCCTGAGTTGAAAGGTCTAGCTAACTCTGCTTGCAGTGAGGAAGACTCAGCCGGTGCTTCTACTTGTTATTATATAAAGTCAGGAGTACTTATGAGAAAGTGGAGACCCCCAACAGCATCAGCCGACTGTGAATGGGAGGTTGTACATCAAGTTGTCATCCCTCGTGTTTGTAGGCAGGATATCATTAGAGTGGCTCATGATTCCAGTTTGGCAGGACACCTTGGAGTGAGGAAGACTGTGGCACGCATTTTGAAACACTTCTACTGGCCAGGTACCTTCAGGGATGTTTCCTGGTATTGTAAGTCTTGTCACACCTGTCAAGTTGTGGGGAAGTGTAATCAGACCGAAAAGGTTGCACCTCTAGTTCCCATTCCTCCTTTTGAGGCGCCATTCACCCGTGTGTTTGTGGATATTGTGGGCCCTCTTCCTAAGACTTCTTCAGGATTTTCTTATGTATTGACACTGATTGATATGGCTACTCATTATCCTGAAGCCATTCCACTTAGAAATATCTCAGCAAAGAACGTGGTTAAGGAAATGCTGGGGTTCTTCACCAAGTTTGGTCTGCCCAAGGAGGTACAGTCAGACCGGGGAAGTAATTTCATGTCAAATGTTTTCAAGCAGTCTCTGAAAGAGTTGGGCATCACCCAGATCACGTCTTCAGCTTACCATTCCCAGACCCAAGGAGCGTTGGAGAGATATCATCAAACACTCAAATCGATGCTCAAGAAATACTGTTTGGAACATCAGAAAGACTGGGATAAAGGTCTTCCATTCGTTGTATTTGCCGCAAGAGAATCTCCAAATGAATCACTGGGCTTCTCACCTTTTGAACTGCTGTTTGGCCATGAAGTAAGAGGACCCCTTAAACTACTCAAGGAATGCTGGCTGTCGGAGGAAGATGACGTCAACCTGCTGGAGTATGTGATGAAGTTCAAAGAAAGGCTGTCCACTGCTTTACAGCTGGCGAGAGACAATTTAGGAGCTGCTCAGGAGAAGATGAAGACCTGGTATGATAAGAAGTCCAGGTTACGCCACTTTCAGCCAGGAGATCAGGTTTTGATTGTGCTACCGGTGCATGGGCAACCTCTTCAAGCCAAGTTTAGTGGTCCTTATTTCGTGGAGAAGAAACTCAGTGATGTCAACCATGTCATCGCCACACCAGATCGCAGAAAGAACAAGCAACTTTGTCACATCAACATGCTAAAGTTATATCACAGGCGGGACGAAAATAATCCAGTCTGCACTGTAGCTGTTCCACCCGAGTCTGCAAGTGAAGTTCTCCCATGCAGCATGAGCCTGAGTGATAGTTTGGGGAAGAATCCTGATATCATGAATGATCTCCAGACTAAGCTTTCTCATCTAGCTCCCGAGGAAAGGCAGGAGTTTTCGGCATTACTGCAGGAGTACCCGCAAGTGTTCCGTGCCACTCCAGGAAGAACCACTGTGTTGATTCATGATGTCGATGTTGGAGACGCAAAGCCAATTAAACTGCCTCTTTACCGTGTGAACCCAGTGAAAGTTCCTCTCATCTAGAAGGAGCTTGGCTACCTGTTGAACCACAAGATGATTGAGCCCTGTCAGAGCGAGTGGAGTTCTCCTGTCACTCTAGTCCCTAAGCCAGGTGGGTCACAGCGGCTTTGCATCGACTACAGACGTGTTAATCAGATAACCAAAACAGACACTTACCCTCTCCCTCGTGTGGAAGATTGCCTAGACAAGATCGGAAAGGCTAGGTACATAAGTAAGTTTGATTTGTTAAAGGGATACTGGCAAGTACCTATGACTGAACGTGCTAGGGGGATCTCATGTTTTGTAACACTAGGAAAGACTTTTGCATGTTCTGTAATGCCATATGGTATGAAGAATGCACCAGCCACTTTTCAGAAGTTCATGAATGTTGTAACAGAGGGTTTTGCAGGGTGTGTTGTTTATATTGATGATGTATTAATCTTCAGTGACAACTGGAAAGATCACCTATGCCATGTCAGTAAATTTCTTGAGTGTTTGGTTCAGGCTAATCTTGTAGCTAATTTATCAAAGAGTGAGTTTGGTCAGGCTAAAGTTCAGTACCTTGGGTATGTAATTGGTGATGGACATGTTGCACCACCAGGAGCTAAGGTTCAGGTTATAAGTGATCTTCCCAGACCTAAAAGTAGGAAAGAGCTACAAAGATTTTTGGGAATGGTAGGTTATTACAGGAGATTTGTTCTTAACTTTTCAATTCTTGTATCACCACTTACAGACCTACTGAAAAATGGAGTTAAATTTGTCTGGACCGATAACTGTGAATCCATTTTCAGTAAATTTAGGCTATCCTATTAAATCAGCCAGTGCTCACTACTCGAAATTTTGCTAATCCTTTTAAGATGGCTGTTGACGCAAGTGATACAGGAGCTGGGGCTGTTTTGCTGCAAGAGGATGATCAGGGTATTGAACACCCTGTATCTTATTACAGTAAGAAGTTCACTCCACCTCAAAAGAACTACTCAACTATTGAGAAAGAGCTTTTGGCCTTGATTTTGGGTTTACAGCATTTTTCATTTTATTTGTGTTCTGGTTTTGACCCCATAGTCATTTATACCGATCATAACCCACTGAAATTCCTTAGTAAGTTTAAAGATAAAATCAGAGATTGACAAGATGGAGTCTACTTCTTCAGGGGTATTCATTAGACATACAACATGTCAAGGGGAACGAAAATGTTATTGCAGATTGCTTATCTAGACTTTAGACAGATTGTTTTAGAATAATAAGAAATTTCCTTTTTAATTTTTTTTTTTTTTTTTGGGGGGGAGGTGTTACATAGCCTATGATTTCATCATCCTTTGTATAATTCTAACGTACAGTATGCTGCATGTTTGATCACGATTCGCCTCGTGGCTTCCATAGTGACCAAGCTTCCGTGTTCTACCTCACTCCCCCCTTCTCCTCCCTTATAGTAGAGTAAGTCGTTTCTTTCTGTTGTTCAGAGCAGGAGTGTCAACTCTTTGTCCCCTATGGCTTCATTTGCGCATCCTTCTTACAAGTTGTATCAAGCTCTGCCGGCCCCTATATAATGAACTCAGTCTCTGCATTAATTGCCACTTAGATCTACTCCTCATTTTGTTCACATCTCTGTCCTCCCCTGTACAGTTATTATTTTTGTGAGTGCTCAGGAAGTCTCCAACCATCTAGCTGCTGTGTAATTTGAGTACAAGTGTTATTACATTTTTTCTTGTACTGTGTAGCATGGGGTGTTGGTTCGTGGGACTGGTGAGGTTTTTGTGATTGATGTAGAGTTTTACTGCCAGCCAGTAGCAATAATATTTTGTACCTGTAATAATATATCTTGCATTCACTGAGCATTATCCGGTTTTCTCATTTTATCAGGGCTGACTTAGATAAATTTACACTTGCTAATTTCGTGTTAATAGAGGCTATTGCAGTTAACCATATATTTAACCTGTTTTTTGGCATTACATTATCCTTATGAGTCCTGAATGTTTAGTTGTTAGTTTGAGCATTAAACTTTAACTTGTAATTTTACCTAACTCTTTTGTTTTGAACCTGGAACTTTGCGGGACAGTAGTGATTTTTAGTATTCTCATTTGAAGTGTTCATTATCTCTCTCTGTTCCGTAACAACTCACTAATGTTTAACAATATTCAGCTTAGTCCTGCATCATCCTTGAACATGCTTGGGGTTTCATTTACTCGGGACTTATCTTGGAATGATCATATTACATCTCTTGTAAAATCTGCTTCCAAGAGATTGGGTGTGCTAAGCCGACTCCGTTCCTTCTTTACCCCTGCACAATTGTTGACTCTATACAGGGGTTTTATCCGCCCCTGTGTGGAGTACAACTCTCATGTGTGGGGAGGCTCCCCACATACAGCTCTTCTTAATAGGGTGGAGTCAAAGGCTTTTCGTCTCATTAACTCTCCTCCTCTTACTGACTCCCTTCAACCTCTGTCTCTTCGCCGCACTGTTGCATCTTTATCTCTTTTCTATCGCTACTTTAATGGTCACTGCTCCTCTGAACTGTCTGCTTGCATTCCTCCACCTCTCCGACGGGTGCGTAGCACCCGTCTGGCAGCAAACTCCCATCCCTTTTCTGTCCAACTCTCTAATGCAAGAGTTAACCATTACTCCCACTCTTTCATTTATGCAACAGGTCAACTCTCGAACTGTCTCCCTCTGTCTGTATTTCCTGCTGCATATGATCTCCAGTCTTTCAAACGCAGTGTGTCAAGGCATCTTAAAATGATCGGATCTTGAATTTGGCTCTCTCTTGTAGTTTGTTTTTCTCTTGAAGGGAACTGTTACTGCAGGCTCATGGCCTTTGGTTCCTTCTTCGTCGCATAAAAAAAAATAAATGTATATATGTTTAAATGTATATACATGTATATATCCGGCCTTAATAACCAGGGGCTTCGACCCCAATGGTTGATAGGCCAGGAAAAAAAAAAAAAAAAAAAAGGGTGAGCACCGGACTTTGATGGATGGTTGCGGAGAGGAAGGACGTGTGCTGAACTCTCCTCCAGATTTTAGGGCTGCCCCACTGGCAATAGTTTTTCTGCGCTTTTTCCGAATAAAGTTAGGTTAGCTAGCATTTATATTCCTCCCTACCCTTACTAGAGATATAGTAGGTGTCTGTATCTGTTTCCTGAGATCGCCTTTGCTTACTCAGCTCTGGAGTGTACCCCCCACTGATCGCTCTGGGGTGTGAGTCACACGCAGGCGCGTCCTCCCGAGAGTGGTTTGAGAGGGTAATCTCAGACTAGGTTTGTGTTCCCCAGGTGTTCTGTCCCTTGCTTGGTTTTCTCCTTCTTCCCACTTCCCCCTCATGGGGGGAGTGGTCACTATGACGGACGCCCCTGCTGCCTCTCCCTCCTTCAGGGGGGGAGGTGGTCCTGACGATTGTAGGAATGACCGGACTGACCACCCCCAGACTGACGGACGCCAGACTCGAGCCCCACTTGACGTCCCTGTGGCAAATGCGACGTACGTCACGATTCATGCACTGGGTTCCACTCACCTGTCCAGTCTCAATCCCTTCCTTATCAAGAAGGTGATTGACCACTGTGCGGGAGAAGTCGAACAAGTTTAAAAACTTGCTAATGGAGATCTCCTGGTTAAAACTGTAAACTCGGCACAGGTAAAAGATTTGTTGAAACTGCGCAAATTCCATTCTTACGATGTCGAAGCCAAAATCCCAGTCTCCATGAATTCTTGCAAGGGTGTTGTCACTTGCAGGGATCTCATGGTGATGAGCGAGGACGAGATCATAAGTGAACTGGCGCAGCAAGATGTCATTGAGGCTAATTTCATAACTCGCTACTCAGAAGGCATAAGGACGA
Organism: Coenobita brevimanus; assembly: GCF_032717465.1. Classification (NCBI taxonomy): domain Eukaryota; kingdom Metazoa; phylum Arthropoda; class Malacostraca; order Decapoda; family Coenobitidae; genus Coenobita; species Coenobita brevimanus. The sequence continues at coordinate 9,081,946 of NC_137070.1, read as the reverse complement.
AGACAGCAACTATCATCTTGACGTTTGCCAAATCTTCTCTTCCTAGTGTTATCAAAGTTGGTTACGAAATTATTCACGTTCGGCCGTACATTCCTAACCCTTTGCGTTGCCTGAAATGCCAGCTGTATGGGCATGGTACAAAGACTTGGGCTTCCCAGCCAGTGTGCGGCAAGTGTGCAAGCCAGGGTCATGATGCGGAAAGTTGCACGTCAGAGACAGTACATTGCTTTCACTGCAAGGGTACTCACTCCACTTCCTCTAGGGATTGTCCCAAGTGGAAGGAGGAGAAGGAAGTCTGCACAGTGAAGGCAACTGAGGGTATTTCCTACTACGAAGCTAGGAAAAAGGTGAAGGAGTTGCATGCAACTCCCACGCCGAATAGGTCCTATGCTTCGGCGGTAATGTCCCGTCCTGTGATGTGCTCTGTCGAGATGCAGACTGACCCTGTCCTTCTCCCACCTGCCACTCACAGTACATCTCCATCTCGACCTCCTGTCCGTTCCAACTCTCTCACTGACATCCCTAAGGCTTCAACGTACTGTCAGGCTGCTGCTGCCTCTCCATCATTACGGCCTAAAGCGAAGCCTGACAAGCTTAAGAATAACATGACCACCCTCACGAAACAGTCACGTCCTCATGTCCTTCCGGTTCCTACTCCAGCGAGAGAGAGGAAGGTTAGCTCATCCTCGGGGGAGGCTGGGAACCTAGTTATTGATGAAAATATGGAGGTTTCCATCAACAAGCACCGAGATAGGTCCCCCGGTAGTTGCTCGCCTACTAGCGGGCGACAAAAAAAGACGAAGCACACTGGCCCCTAACGAAAATCTTAAACCGCCGCATTCACTCTATTACACTGGAATTGTAGAGGTATTGGGATTAAGTTACAAGATATAGCAATTTTGCTGTCAATACACAGGCCAGACGTTGTTTGTTTACAGCAGACGCACCTAGAGGATCATCCTGATCCTCCACAGTTAAAACACTACCACTCGTATACAAAATATGAAGGTCGCGGAGTGGCCATATACACACACAAATCACACCCACAAACGGAAGTGATTCTAAATTCTACTCTGGAAGCTGTCGCGTGCAGAGTAAAATTTAATAACACGTATCTGTCTATTTGCTCTCTGTACTGTCCTCCACGTGGCCTCATTGATAGTGATGCTTTATATTCACTATTTGAACATCTGCCTGGGAATAAGTTAGTGTTGGGCGATTTTAACGCCCATCACTATCAATGGGGTAGCTTGAGGATTGATGGTCGTGGGGAGCAAGTAGCCAACCTAATACTACAGTCCAACCTCTGTCTTCAGAACGATGGTAGAGCGACTCGTGTAGATGATCGTACTGGTAACTTTTCAGCCATTGACTTATCTTTGGCCTCCCCTGGTATACATCAAGATCTCTCATGGGACCCTTACGACGACTCCTTGGGAAGTGATCATTTACCCATCTGTCTTTCTTATACACACGACATCGTTTCGGACTCTCCACCTCCAAAATTTAACTATAAGAAAGCAGATTGGGGATCCTTCTCAAGGATCGCCAATTTAGATATATCTGGGGAGACCATAGATGTTAAGGTCGAAAATATAACTACTTCCATATTACACGCAGCTGAGGCTGCTATTCCCAAGACTTCTACAGTTCATGCGAAGCATAGAGCACATTGGTGGACGCCGGATTGCCGACAAGCATTAAGAAAACGCAATAGGAGATACAGGATTTTTGATAGTCAGCCCACTGAGATAAATTTTATTGCATACAAACAGGCACGGCTGAGGCAAGGAGAATAATAAGAAGGGCCAAACGTGACTCCTGGCGGTCCTTTGTGTCCACGGTGACTCGTACAACACCATTACGTAAAGTCTGGTCCACTATAAGAATATTAAATAATAAAGGCCCATATATACGTATTACAACCCTTCAGGTTAATAATAACATCTATGACGAGCCCGTGGACGTTGCTAACATCCTCGCCAGGAGTTTTTCTCATGTAAGTAGCTCAGCCAATTATGATCCGCATTTTCAACATCATAAACGCATGGCTGAGCTACAGATATTAGACTCTGCCACAGAAGACGTAGACTCCCCGTACAACCAAGAGTTTACGCTAGATGAACTGCTCCTTGCCCTTAAATCCTGTAAAGACACCAGCCCTGGACCAGACACCGTCACGTATGGTATGATCCAGCATCTTAATCAGGACAACCTGATTAAGATGTTAGCATTGCACAATGAGATTTGGGCGTCTCAAACGTTCCCAAACTCATGGCACTTTGCGCACGTCATACCGATACCCAAAGAGGCTGGTCATCTTATGAATCCCACTTCATTTTGCCCTATTGTGTTGACTTCTTGTCTATGTAAGGCCATGGAACGTATGGTAAACAATAGGCTTCTTTTTGTTTTAGAGTCGAAGAATTTGTTAAATGATCAACAATGTGGCTTCCGTAAATACAGAAGTTCACTAGATCATTTAATGAATTTGGAGCATTGTATTGCAGAGGCATTTGCCAATAAAGAATTCATGATAGGGGTGTTCTTGGACATCCATAAAGCCTATGACATGACATGGCGACACGGTATACTAATGAAGCTCTATGCTTATGGTTTAAGAGGAAATTTGCTTGTTTTTATTTCAAATTTCTTAAGGGACAGGACTTTCTCTGTCAAATTGCCCCGTAACGTAACATCGGATATATTTATCCAGGAAAACGGGGTTCTGCAGGGAAGTGTGCTTAGTCCTACTTTATTTAGTATTATGATCAATGATATTCTGTCATCAGCTCCCAACCCGAGGAATCGTAAATACTCGTTCTACTCAGGCGACTGTGCAATATGGCATTCTTCCCGTAAAGCACAATTTTCGGCTGGGCGGATTCAAGCAGTCCTTGACTCCATCCACCTATGGGCCTTGCAGTGGGGATTTAAGTTTTCCGTACGTAAGTGTGCCGCTGTAGTCTTCACTAATCGTAACGTACCTAATTTGTGCTTAACTTTGGATAATCAGGCGGTACCTTTTCAAAATTCTGTAAAATTTTTAGGAATACATTATGATCGTAGAATGAATTTTAAACTTCACATTAATACTTTGCTTGCTCGTTGTGATAAACCGTTAAATGTCCTCAAGTACCTAGCGGGAACTACCTGGGGTGCTGACAGAAAATCTTTATTAATGATGTATAAGTCCCTTACTCGATCGAAGCTAGACTATAGTGCACAGGTGTATGACTCAGCATCCAATGCCATGCTGAAAGGATTGGATGTGCTACAGAATAAATGTTTGCGAATGTGTCTTGGAGCCGTCCGGTGTACCCATGTGGCTCGTATGGAAGTGAAGGCGAATGTGCCTCCCCTCTGTATTCGCCGTGACCACCTGGCCTTGTCCTACGGCGTAAGGACATTTAGGAAAAGTAATATCGGCAATGTGGCCTGTACCCCCCTGCGTCAATACCACCACCTTCTGCGGGGGGTGCGTCGGCCACTTGCCGCTCGCCTCCACTTACTGACTCAGGAGCTTGGTGTGGACCCCAGTGACTGTGACAAGTTGGTGTTTAAAAATATAGCGCCTTGGGAGCCACCCGGCTTTACAGTGGATGTTACATGGCTCCCAGCACCAAAGGCCAAGGCGCCGGAGGCGGAGGTCCACCACTTGTTTCGTAACATCATTGTTCGTCACTTGGGGTCCCATCAATTGTACACCGACGGCTCCAGGTCGAGTGAATGTGTGGGTGCAAGTGTGTGGTCGACTGAATGTGCACTTAGGTATCGGTTGCCGACTCATACATCTGTGTTTATCTCCGAACTTTTTGCTATTGACAAAGCCATAGACTATGCTCTCGGTTCAAGGCATGACTCATTTGTCATATTTTCAGATTCAAAATCGGCCCTTCAGGCAATTGCATCTTGTACTACGGACTCTCACGAGATCCAGGTCCGCATCGTTAATAAGTTGCATTCATGCAACAAGTCATTCACGCTGATCTGGGTGCCTGGTCATTGTCGTATCTTCGGCAATGAATAGGCTGACACTTGCAAAGTCGGCTGTAGAGCTCGAGGAGACTTGGGACGTTCTTCGTGATCTACGGTCGAGTCTATCTCTCGGAAAGAAATCAATACATCTTCTGTGGCAAGGTCAGTGGACCAGACTAAATATTCCAACTTGTAAGCCGCACCTAGGCGACTGGGACACCGCCAACCGCCCCAGTCGCCTTGAGGAAAAAGTATTAGCACGGCTACGGCTCAATGCCACCATTTTAACTCACATGAAACCATATATGGAAAGACGCTTCCCACCGCACTGTGACATCTGTGATGCGGTGTTATCTATCAGTCATATCATCCTGCGCTGTCGGCGATTTATTCGTGAACGTGCTTCACTTATAAATTACTGCGGTGCAGTAGACGTCCCCTTCACCCTTTCCACCATCCTGGGTGATGGGGACATTGTTATGATTGAAAAATTGATGGCTTTCTTGAGAGAGACCGGACTGATCAGAGTGATGTGACTTTTTTACTGTATGGTTATGGTTTTTATCACCTGCAAATATGTATATATAATACTGTTAATTAGGGGTGACAGTTGACGTTTTTGCAATAGTTCCTCCACCCACTGATCTATTTCTAATATAGATGTCCCCTACATTAAACCCCGTTCCTCGACTAACAGTCACCAGCTGATGAGTGCAAGTGTGCAATATAGAAAGGTATTGGGCACTTACAGTCGATGGTGGTCTGCTGGCCGAGGTTCTTAACTTTTTGTACAAATTATGTAAATACATTATACCATCTTGCTTAAGTTATTCTAATTAGGGCCGACAGCTGACGTATATGGAAATGTTCCTGACTCGTCTGGTTCCCTTTCATATATTGATGTCCCCTATATTAGGTTGTGCCTCGACTGACAGTCACCAGGTGATGAGTGCAGGTATGTCATGTAGAAAGGCATTACATATCTGCAGTCGATGGTGTTCTCTTGGTCGAGGCTTTTTTACCAATAGTGTAGGTCTAGTTATTTGTCTCTTAGGATTTAGTATAGGCTAGCGATTTGTCTTTTAGGTGGTTAGTTTTAGGTATTTAGATAAGGTATTTTTGATTATAAGTAAAAAAGATTAAAAATTAATAATAAATATATATATATATATATATATATATATATATATATATATATATATATATATATATATATATATATATATATGTATACTGTATATATATATATATATATATATGTATACTGTATATATATATATATATATATATATATATATATATATATATATATATATATATATATATATATATACTGTATATATATATATATATATATATATATATATATATATATATATATACGTGTGCATGAAAGTGTGTATATTCATATGCATGGATGTGTGTATGTATGTATGTATATTGTTACATAGCCTATGATTTCATCATCCTTTGTGTAATTTTAACGCACAGTATGCTGCATGTTTGATCACGAGCGTGTTCTGCCTCAGTCCCCCCCCTTCTACCGTTATAGTAAAGTCGTTCTTTCTGTTTTTCAGAGCGGGATTGTCAACTCTTTGTCCCCATGGCTTCATTTGCGCGTCCTTCTTACAAGTTGTATCAAGCTCTGCCGGCCCCTATATAATGAGCTCAGTCTCTGCATCATTGCCACTTAGATCTGCTCCTCATTTTGTTCACATCTCTGTCCTCCCCTGTACAGTTGTTATTGTGAGTGCTCAGGAAATCTCCAAACCATCTAGCAACTGTGTGTAATTTGAATATAACTGTTGTTACATTTTTTCTTGTACTGTTTAGCATAAGGTTAATTCTTAGGCCTAGTGAGGTTTTTGTAATTTGTGTAAGGGTTCTTATTGTCAGCCATCATTAATAATATTTTGTATCTGTAATAATATATCTGGCATTCACTGAGTATTATCAGGTATCTCATTTTAACAGGGCTGACTTAGATAAATTTACACTTGCTAATTTCGTGTTAATAGAGGCTATTGCAGTTAACCATATATTTAACCTGTTTTTTGCCATTACATTATCCTTATCAGTCCTGAATGTTTTGTTGTTAGTTTGAGCATTAAACTTTAACTTGTAATTTTACCTAACTCTTTTGTTTTGAACCTGGAACTTTACGGGACAGTAGTGATTTTTAGTATTCTCACTTAAAGTGTACATTATCTTTCTCTGTTCCGTAACATAAATTTGGCGACCTCTTATCAGGATATTCAGGATATTATCATAAGGATATTGCTTGATATTTTGTGACTGTGATTTATTCATGATGTCTACTATTACTACGCTTGATGAAGCCAAAGATTTTTTGTCAAATGTGCAAACAGTGTTGGATGTAGAAAACAGAACAAAGAATGAACTTAAGCTTGTTGCTCAACAATTGGGAATTGCTGTTCGCTCTCATCATTCTAAAGATCAAATTGTTGACATGATTAATGAAAGCTTGTTTAATGTAACTCCTCCAAATGAGCAAACGTAGATTGAATTAGCTAAGTTACAGCTAGTCCTGCAAGAGGCCCGTGCTAAGGAGGCTGAATTTCAGGCAAATGTTCGTATTCAAGAGGCACAGGTACAGGCTCAGACACAAATTGAACTTGCTAGGATTCAGGCAGACCATGAGTATCGCATGAAACAAGGTGGAACTGGATCATCTAGCTCTGATGATTTTGATGTGGCTAAAAATGTTAAACTTGTCCCTCCTTTTAATGAATCTGATTTAACAAAGTATTTTCAGTTGTTTGAGAGGGTAGCTACAGGTTTTAATTGGCCCAAAAAGTATTGGCCAGTACTCCTTCAAACTGTTCTCACCGGTAAAGCTCAAGTAACTTATGCATCTTTGCCTCAGGATCAATCTGATAATTATGATGTAGTTAAGAGCTTGATTCTTAAGGCCTATGACCTTGTTCCTGAAGCCTATAGACTAAAATTTAGGACAACTTATAAGCAAGATAAGCAATCCCATGTTGAGTATGCAAAAATCAAAGAAGATCTGTTAGAGCAGTGGTTAAATTCTAAGAATGTGGATTCTGATTTTGGTAAATTTAAGCAGATGATTTTGCTGGAGGTCTTCAAGAGGTGTATTTATAAAGATGTAAGCCTATATCTTGATGAGCGAAGAATAGATAATTTGTCTGATGCTGCAGTTTTCGCTGATGAATATGTTCTTACTCACAGGAGATATTCTAAAGTAAAAGGGAAAGCTGAGAGTAAGTACGTTGCCTCTACTTAGAGTACAGGTAACAGGAAAGAGAATAAAGATGATGTTTCTCAGGAAGTAAATACCAGCTTCACCTCTAGATATCAGAAAAGTAAATGTACTTATTGTAGTAAGCTTGGTCATACTACGAAGAGATGTTTCAGGAGACAGCGTGATGTGAACAAAAAGGAGTCTTTAAATATTCAGTTAATTGGTCTAGTGTCCACCCTTGAGAGTTCCCATAATTCTTTAACTGAGTTAACTGAACCTGCCTTGAGGGGTAAATTAAATTCTCATGATGGAGCTCCTCTTTTGAGCAGTAACGTGGGTGATACTCTCAAGAGTTCATGTGCTAATTTCCTGTCTGATGGTTTTGTCAGTCCTCTGGACAGTAATGACAGGAAATCAGTCAAAATATATCGTGATACAGGTGCTTGTCAATCCCTTATGCTGACCAGTGTTCTAGGCTCTAATGTTAATTCATCTGATGAAACTGTAATCTTACAAGGCGTAGGGAATAATTACTTCTCTGTCCCTCTGTGCAGAGTGAATTTAGAGTCTGGTTTTGTTAATGGTTCCGTTATGGTTGGGTTGGTTGAGACACTCCCAATGTCAGGTGTAACTTTCTTACTTGGAAATGATATTGGTGGATGTCAAGTGTGTCCAGCTCCTCAGTTGTCTAGTGAGCCAGTGGCTGCGACCCATGATTGTGATGTCCCTGATGTGTTCCCTGCATGTGCTGTCACTAGGGCTAAGTCTAGAGTTACTGGTGATTTAGAGGATAATGATGATGATGATGTTATCCTAGCTGACACTATTCTTGCTAATTTGGACCACTCACCAGATGAGGCAGTACCCCGTAGTGTTGATAATTTGTCTCGTCAAGAGTTGGTTGAGTTGCAGGTTGCTGACCCTGAGATGAAAGGTCTAGCTTACTCTGCTTACAAAAGTCAGGAGTACTTATGAGAAAGTGGAGACCCCCAACAGCATCAGCCGACTGTGAATGGGAGGTTGTACATCAAGTTGTCATCCCTCGTGTTTGTAGGCAGGATATCATTAGAGTGGCTCATGATTCCAGTTTGGCAGGACACCTTGGAGTGAGGAAGACTGTGGCACGCATTTTGAAACACTTCTACTGGCCAGGTATCTTCAGGGATGTTTCCTGGTATTGTAAGTCTTGTCACACCTGTCAAGTTGTGGGGAAGTGTAATCAGACCGAAAAGGTTGCACCTCTAGTTCCCATTCCTCCTTTTGAGGCGCCATTCACCCGTGTGTTGTTGGATATTGTGGGCCCTCTTCCTAAGACTTCTTCAGGATTTTCTTATGTGTTGACCATGATTGATATGGCTACTCGTTATCCTGAAGCCATTCCACTTAGAAATATCTCAGCAAAGAAAGTGGTTAAGGAAATGCTAGGGTTCTTCACAAAGTTTGGTCTGCCCAAGGAGGTACAGTCAGACCGGGGAAGTAATTTCATGTCAAATGTTTTCAAGCAGTCTCTGAAAGAGTTGGGCATCACCCAGATCACGTCTTCAGCTTACCATCCCCAGACCCAAGGAGCGTTGGAGAGATATCATCAAACACTCAAATCGATGCTCAAGAAATACTGTTTGGAACATCAGAAAGACTGGGACAAAGGTCTTCCATTCGTTGTATTTGCCGCAAGAGAATCTCCAAATGAATCACTGGGCTTCTCACCTTTTGAACTACTGTTTGGCCATGAAGTAAGAGGACCCCTTAAGCTACTCAAGGAATGCTGGCTGTCGGAGGAAGATGACGTCAACCTGCTGGAGTATGTGATGAAGTTCAAAGAACGGCTGTCCACTGCTTTACGGCTGGCGAGAGACAATTTAGGAGCTGCTCAGGAGAAGATGAAGACTTGGTATGATAAGAAGTCCAGGTTACGCCACTTTCAGCCAGGAGATCAGGTTTTGATTGTGCTACCGGTGCATGGGCAACCTCTTCAAGCCAAGTTTAGTGGTCCTTATTTCGTGGAGAAGAAACTCAGTGATGTCAACTATGTCATCGCCACACCAGATCGTAGAAAGAACAAGGAACTTTGTCACGTCAACATGCTAAAGTTATATCACAGGCGGGACGAAAATAACCCAGTCTGCACTGTAGCTGTTCCACCCGAGTCTGCAAGTGAAGTTCTTCCATGCAGCATGAGCCTGAGTGATAGTTTGGGGAAGAATCCTGATATCATGAATGATCTCCAGACTAAGCTTTCTCATCTACCTCCCGAGGAAAGGCAGGAGTTTTCGGCATTACTGCAGGAGTACCCGCAAGTTTTCCGTGCCACACCAGGAAGAACCACTGTTGACGCAAGTGATACAGGAGCTGGGGCTGTTTGGCTGCAAGAGGATGATCAGGGTATTGAACACCCTGTATCTTATTACAGTAAGAAGTTCACTCCACCTCAAAAGAACTACTCAACTATTGAGAAAGAGCTTTTGGCCTTGATTTTGGGTTTACAGCATTTTTTATTTTATTTGTGTTCTGGTTTTGACCCCATAGTCATTTATACCGATCATAACCCACTGAAATTCCTTAGTAAGTTTAAAGATAAAAATCAAAGATTGACAAGATGAAGTCTACTTCTTCAGGAGTATTCATTAGACATACAACATGTCAAGGGGAAAGAAAATGTTATTGCAGATTGCTTAGACAGATTGTTTTAGAGTAATAAGAAATTTCCTTTGTAAATTTCTTTTTCTTTGTGGGGAGGTGTTACATAGCCTATGATTTCATCATCCTTTGTGTAATTTTAACGCACAGTATGCTGCATGTTTGATCACGAGCGTGTTCTGCCTCAGTCCCCCCCTTCTACCGTTATAGTAGAGTAAGTCGTCCTTTCTGTTGTTCAGAGCGGGATTGTCAACTCTTTGTCCCCATGGCTTCATTTGCGCGTCCTTCTTACAAGTTGTATCAAGCTCTGCTGGCCCCTATATAATGAGCTCAGTCTCTGCATCATTGCCACTTAGATCTGCTCCTCATTTTGTTCACATCTCTGTCCTCCCCTGTACAGTTGTTATTGTGAGTGCTCAGGAAATCTCCAACCATCTAGCAGCTGTGTGTAATTTGAGTATAACTGTTGTTGCATTTTTTCTTGTACTGTGTAGCATAAGGTTAATTCTTAGGCCTAGTGAGGTTTTTGTAATTTGTGTAAGAGTTCTTATTGTCAGCCATCATTAATAATATTTTGTATCTGTAATAATATAGCTTGCATTCACTGAGTATTATCTGGTATCTCATTTTAACAGGGCTGACTTAGATAAATTTACTCATGCTAATTTCGTGTTAATAGAGGCTATTGCAGTTAACCATATATTTAACCTGCTTTTTGCCATTACATTATCCTTATCAGTCCTAAATGTTTAGTTGTTAGTTTGAGCATTAAACTTTAACTTGTAATTTTACCTAACTCTTTTGTTTTGAACCTGGAACTTTACGGGACAGTAGTGATTTTTATTATTCTCACTTAAAGTGTACATTATCTTTCTCTGTTCCGTAACAATGTATATATGTTCGTATATATGTATCAATATATATACATATATATATTTTTGTCTTATTGATCAGGGGCTCCGGCCCCAATGGTCGATGGGCAAAAAAAAAAAAAAAAAAAAAAAAAAACCGTCCCCCATGCAACTCGGTCATCCATTCTGCCTCAAGCTCTCGCACCGTACACATCTCCCAGCAGAGTTCACTTGCAGCCCACCTCTCGCCGAGGCAACACTTCCACCGCTGTTCCCGGCGGGACAAGCTCTCCACAGCAGCCACTTCATCTGAGGGACGGGCATGTTCCCTTCACCTATGGCAGTGCCCTGGTCAGCCCACCAGGAGGTTGAGGCTCGTCCGCCCTTTCCATGGCCGACCACCCTCCCTCCGCCACTATCTTGACCAGGGTTGTGCCCTTGTGTCCACCTGGACTGGGCCTTCCCTCTACACTTCCACCTGCTGCTGTGGAGAGCTGGAGCGAGTGAATGGGGGTTGAGGGCAGAGTTCGGGACGCTTCTATCTGGGCTTCGGCGCCCTCACCATCGGCGCCGTTTTGTATACCACGCTCTCGTCCCTCTCTGCCCTCTGTGAACACCGAGCAGCCGGCCGCCAACCACCGCCGAGTCGTTTGGGGATTCTACCTGAGCATGCCGGTACCCCTTCCATCGGCGCCGTGCAGTCTACCGCTCTCTCCCCCTCGCCTCGTCGATCATCGGGCTGTTGCTTCACCACCATCGCCTCGTTCCCTTCCTCTGCCGCCCTTGCCCTGTCTGCCAGTCTGCCGTCCGCGCTTTGTTCCTTCATTGGAGCCGTTTTCTGCATTTTCCCTGACGGGCTCTCATGTTTGCTCGTTCCCCACCATGTTGTGGGGAGAATATTTCAACAACAACAACAACAACGTCACCTCACTGCACTCTGATTGGATGGCGCCGGATCTGCTTCCCCATTGGAGGGCACGCGATCCAGCAGAATACGACAGTCTTCCAACTGTCTCACAGGCAAATTGATTTTTTTTTTTTTTTTGAGATATTCGTCTGAGCAATGCTGGGACACGGGCAAACAAAGAGCCCGTCAGAGATGCGCTTAACTTGCGCGAGCTTGAATTATTGAGGGGGTGGGTATTCCCTGACTGTTTTGAGTAATAATTGTAGAGGAGCACGTACAACGATGCAAGCGGCATCCATGAAATCATCCCCTGTCCGAGCAAAAGTCGTGTCAGGGTGAGACCTGAGCATGATAGTGGCTGGGCAGTACAGAAGATAGTGAATGAGTGGCTCCACAGATGTGACCAAACAATGGGTACACGGGTCTGGCTCTGTACCGACAATTTGTTTGTAGCATGGAAACCCCAGACGTAAGCGCCTGAGCCTCACTACAATATACTTGGGTATGCCTTTAAAGGGTAACAAAAGAGAATATGATGTTGCGGTGGCATACCATGTAGCAGAGTGAGAGCCTTCTGTCACCAAAAGCTGATGCTCCTCTCGAGACTGCCTGCTAATGGTAGCAGTGAGAGTGCTAATGACGTGCGATAGGCTGGGGCACAGTTTAAATGTGACATCAGGAAGCGAGCAAGCTGAGCGTGCTGCGTCATCAGCACGCTCATTGCCGCTGATTCCAACGTGACCTTGGAGCCAATGGAGAATAATAGTGGCACCCCTACGGACGAGAAGGGATGCAAAAGTAAAAATCTCCGTCAGAAGAAAGACGTTGTCCTTAAGGGAGAAAGATCTTAGCTTCTGAAGGGAGGAAAGTGAGTCTGTGTGAATTACGACACGGTGATGATGACGGTGATGAGCGTGGCGCAATGTACCCAGGACGGCGGCAAGCTCAGCCTGAAAAGCGGATACACCCTGAGAGAGTCGCCAAGATTCAATTGTTTGCCCAGAGACAAAGCCCACCCCAGCAGAGCCATCAGAGGATATTGAACCATCCGTAAAATAAATGGCTGTCTGGTGAATCTAGAGCTGCAACCCGACTAAGACCCTCTTGACAGAGGAGTGCAGGAATGGAAGTTCGAGGTTTGGCTTCAGACGGGCATACAAATTTAAAAAGAGGGGGATCCCATGGTGGTGGATCAGTGTACTCAGGAAAGGGAGAGTCAGGATCTTGGCAGAGGCTTGCAGCAGCTCCCAGTCCATGGATAACAGCAGTTGTAGTCCGGGCCCAGTCACGCTGAGTGGGAGGCTCGGGTAGCCGGCACAAAAGACGTTGTAGGAGGGCAGAGACAGGCAGGTGGGGCCAGCACCGTATCAGCTGTAGAGTGATGACTGCCGCTCGTAGCGCAACACGATGCGCCAGAGAAGGCAAACCACTCTCCATACGGAGATTGACAATCCGGGTCCAGGGTGTAGCACCGAACATGATACGGAGAGCAGTGTTCTGTATAACCTCCAGAGATCTGGAGACTGGTGGAGCGAGTCCGGTCAAACAGATGGCACTGTAGTCCACCAGGGATCGGATGGCATGTATATAAAATGTTCGGAGGACTGAGTAAGACGCCCCCAAACTCCGCTTGGAGAGATAATGGAGAGCAGCCAGTCTCGTGGAAGCGCGCTCCCACAGGTACCGAACATGGCAGGCAAAGGTAAAACCCCTGTCAAGCCAGACTCCCAGATACTGATGCACAGTGACAAGAGAGAGCTGCTGCCCCCCAAGCAGCATAGGAAAGTCTGGGGGACAGAGTCCAAAGGGCAGACACTTTGTCTTATTAAAATTTATCTTCAGCCCTAGCTCAGTACATTTGGCGTGCAAACGAGAAAGGGCCAAGTCTGCCTGCGTGAACCAGTCCCTCCTGGTAAAGAAGAGGGCCAGATCGTCCGCATAGCAGAGGAGGGTAATGCCAGGCCCATAGTCTACAGATAAGAGCCCCTCCATAAGGATGTTAAAAAGGAGAGGGCTCAAAACACTCCCCTGGGGGGTGCCGTTAGGATATAGGTGAAAGGGGGAAAGGTGTCCCTGGAATCGGACCCCTACGGATCGATCATTAAAAAAATCCTGGATCCAGGATAGGAGCCTGCCTCCCACACCCCTGGCCGCAAGAGCCGCCAGGATTACAGTGGGGCTTGCCAGTTCGAAGGCTTTCTCGAGGTTGAGGAAGACAGCCATTCCCCTTCCTCCCCTCAGCTCCCCAAGGAATGACGCGAGGCAGTGGGTGGTACTCCTGCCTGGATGGTAGGCGTAAATCCCTGGGTGCAGCGGTCCCAGCCGCCAAGCAAGCCGAGCCCGCACAACCCTCTCAGCTGTCTTAGCTACACAGCTGAGAAGGGAGATGGGGCGCATGGCGGCAGGATCACGAGGCTTCGGAATTGGGTGGATAACAGCTGCCTTCCATGACCTCGGCAGACGCCCCTCAGACCACGAGAGGTTGAGCAGATCAAGCAGACGTTCTGTGCCACAATCTCCAGCATGTGACAGGGGAGAGTATGTAAGCCCATCGAGCCCCGGCGCAGTGTCCTCCCTGCGCTGCAGCGCTTTGTGGAGCTCCCCACTGGTGATCGGACAGTCAGCAGGGTCAGGCCTATCACATGCCGCCTAAATTGCTGCAGCGCGAGAGGCAGACAGCTGCGCCTATAGGGCTCTGACAGACTGCGGGACATTAGAAGAGGCAGAGCGGTCAGCGAAGTGCTGAGCAAGATGGCTGGCCTCAGTGGCAGGGTCAGGATGGGAGGGAGGGTGAGGAGGGCGTGGATCAGAGACGGACCTGATTCTCCTCCACATCTCATGGAGAGTGGAGTGAGAGTCTAGGGTACGACACCATCTGATCCACGCCTCCTCCCTAAGGCGGCTCTTCTCGGAAGCCACATGCCCCGTGACGGCAACCAGGTACCGGCGGTGCAGAGATGTACGACGCCATCAGTACTGCTTGCGTGCTGCATTGAGTCTCCGGTTCAGTTCCTTGACCCTGTCGCAGTAGAACCAGCCGTCTCAGTAGCACCTCGTCGAGCGCTGCCGCAGCGGGATAGCAAGTAAAGCAGCTTGTGCCAAAATACTTGCTACCTGATCTGCTCTGCTCTCGAGGTCTGAGGCAGGAGGAGATGTCTGAAAGGCCGCTGTGAGAGCACGGGCAAAGGCCATCCAGTCTGCTTTGCGTAGGTCCCACCGTGGTGGAGGAGGTGGAGGTGGCGGGAGGGGAGCGAGAGGCGGGTAAACAATAAGGGCAAAGTGATCACTTGCAAGGTGGGGGTGGAGTGACCACGACGCCAAGCCCGCTAGTGGTGCTGACACTAGGGAGAGATCGAGGTGACCTTCCGCAATATGGGTGGCCTCTGCCACATCATTTAATAGGGAGACACCACCCATCTCCTCCAGAACCAAAGAGATGTGCCGTCCTGCTTCATTAGACTGAGGAGGCGAAGATAGAAAGGCGTGGTGGGCGTTAAAGTCGCCCCCAATGTACACGGCTCCCCTGGCAGTCTGGGGGAACAGGTCTTCCAACTCCAGGGTGCCCCTTTGGCTCCAGTATACATTATATACCCTCAGGGGCGACGTAGCCAGATGGAGAACCACGCCCTGGACCTCCACATCAGGTCCACAGAAAGGAGGGGGCTCACAATCCGTGCACGCAATGTGGTCCTGAACCAGAACGGCACATCCCCGTGTGACGCCACGAACATAAGGAAGGAGATGGGTGGTGTAACCCGCGAGACGAAAATTGGTATCATCCGGGAGCAGGGTCTCTTGTAGAAGAATTACATGAGGGCGGTCCCTGGCAGCCGCCTCATGAAGGTGGGCGAGCTTGCTCCATGCCCCTAGACAGTTCCACTGTAGGACTCGGAGGCTGGCAGTGGTGTCTGGCACTGGGGATGATCTGTAGTCCAAGGGCCCTGCGCTCTCCCTCGATCACAGCTGTGGCTGGTGTGAGCCCTGGAGGAATGTTGACTGGCATACGAGGGCAAGGCAGAGGAAGCTGGGTGGGTAGCAGCTCTTCCACGGTTGTCTCTGTGGGAGATGATGCAGGAGGTACCAGGGAAGAGCACGGGTGTTGTTTTGCCTCCAACACTTGGTCGATGATGACGTTCACAGCCTGTGCCAATGGTGCCTTTTCCAGAGGCCTGCCGAGAAGCGTCCCGAGCATCTGAGCCAAGTTTGTAGCAATTTTCTTCCCCAGAGTACGCAATTCTTCCCTGGTGAAGACTATGAGAGGAGAGCCCGTGCTGTGGGGCGTTGGTGGAGTAAACTCCTCGAACTTTCTGACGAACTGGGGGGGGAGGAGGAGGATGGACCTCCGCAGTCGTCGTGTGACGAGTGAGAGCAGGTTGGAGGGGTGGAAACGCTGCCTCGTCTAGCGCGGGGGTGCAGTCGCTGGAGGACGGCGTTGCTGCCCCCAAATGAAAGTTCCCGGAGGTGCCGGTTTGTTGCTGCTCTCCTGTTTCTCCTTCATCCAGGTAACTTGGCGTTCTCCCCCTCGATTGACAAGAGGAACTCTGGTTGGGCAGCTGGGGTGCCACACATGATGTTTTCCCGAGCAGTTGGGGCAGCGGGTAGAGACAGCTTCGTTGGCCTTGAACTTGGCCAAGCACCTCTCCGTTTCGTGCGGGCCGCTGCACATCCCACAGACTGTGGCCCGGTTGCAAGAGGCTCTGTGGTGCCCGTATTGCTGGCACCTGTAGCAATGGAGTGGCTCCGGGGTGAAGGGGCGAAGATGATATTCTCCCCAGTTCCCCAGGTAGATCACAGGGATCAGAGGACTCCGCAGGGTGACGATGACCTGTCGAGTCTCCTCCCTGGTCCGTGCTTTCTGGCAGCGGGTTGCCTCTTCGACCTGAGGGTGCTGAAGCAGTATTTCCATAGGCATCCGCAAGGGATAGCCCATGACGACTGCCTTCATTGACTGTTGGCTGGGCGTCAGTTCAACTAGCTTGACAGGTGAGGCCTCGTCCTGCAGAGCTGTTTTCAAGAGGTCGTACGCTCCTTCGTCCTTCGGCACCAACACCGAGCTTCCATCCCGTCCTATCAGGTTGGAGCAGCGTAGCCCTGGCAGGTGACGCTCTAGTGCAGCCATGGCGTCGTAACTCGTCGCATGCCCGTCCTGGACCGGCACACGGAACGCTGGGAATGCAGAGCAGGGCGGCGGACGCATGGCTACTGACACGGAGGGACAAGCAGCAGGGGGACCCCTGAGAGGAGGCCCAGTATGAACTGCCGGAGAAGGGCCGTTTCCCTGGCGACCACGCCTCGATCCCTTGCTTGCCACTTGGGTGAAACCCTCATCCTCATGCAGAGCAGGATCAGCACAGAGGGAGATCTGAGTCGCAGCAGGAGCCTCCGACGGGACCTCCAGCCGCTTGGGAATGCGAGGAGACCTAGACGGCCTAGGCTCGTGAGAGGGTGCTCAGGTGGGAGCGCGAGGCTGTGGACCGAGGGCTCGGTTCATGGAGGTGTCTTGCCGTGGAGCACGGCTGGCAGCCGCACGAAGGGAAGCTGACTTGCCCTTGATGGAAGAGAGAGAGGGTGGAGCAGGTGCAACCTCCTCCATAGCCTCATGTTGGTGGGCTGCCTTAGCAGGATAGGTTGAGGCACCACGCAAGCGAGGTACCACTCCCGCAGACTTAGGTGTAGAAGGGTCAGCACAAGAAACCTCGTGAGCTGACTAGTGGGAGCTGGAGTCTGAAAATTGACGCTCCCGCTTTGTGCCTGTAGCAGGACACAGGTTGGAGAGCCACGACTGAGCGAGCGGGAGGCGAGAATCCCCCTGGGGCCTAGGGATGCAGGATCCCTTCATGCTGCTTGCACAAGCAGCAAAAAAACTCAGTCAACACACACACACAACCACTCAAACAGCACAAACAAAAAACAGCAAAAGTGGCCAAGGTCCCTACAGTGACGGGCAACCTATGCTCCCCGCCCTCTAAAGGGCGATGGGAGGCCCCGCCACTGCCCCTTTCAGGTCTTCCCTAAACTAACAGAGCCGCTCTCACTGCCTTCTATAACCAGGTCCTAAAGGCCCCCCTTCATGGAAGTGCCCTAACGGCACCTCTTCAGGGTTCGGCGTCGTACTACAGTGAGGGACACTAACGGCAGGCCAAAAAAAAAAACACACCCACACACACACAGTCACAAACACACACACACTCCCACTCACACCCAGGCAATCGGAGACTAAGTCCCAGAAAAACCTGGAAAACAGCAAAAAAATCCTTCCTCAATGCCAGAGACTAAGTCCCTAAACAGGCAAAAAGTGAGGAAAACGGACGAAAATCGCCACGAGTAAATGAAGCAGAGTTCAAATCTCGAGACAGATCGGCCAGACCTCCACACCCGACAAAGTCTGAGCTAGGAGTCGGCAAATTGAACCCCAGCTGCCCAACCAGAGTTGCACTTGTCGATCGAGGGCGAGAACGCCAAGTCACCTGGGTGACGGAGCAACAGGCGAGCAGCAACAAACTGGCACCTCCGGGAACTTTCATTTGGGGGCAGCAACGCCGTCCAGCAGCGACTGCATCCCCAGTGCTAGACGAGGCAGCGTTTCCGCCCCTCCAACCTGCTCTCACTCGTCACACGACGACTACGGAGATCCATCACCCTCCTCCCCCCCCCAGTTCGGCAGACAGTCAAGGACTTTACTCCACCCACGCCCCACAACACGGGCTCTCCTCTCATAGAGTTCACCAGGGAAGAATTGCGTACGCTGGGGATGGAAATTGCTACATGCTTGGCTCAGATGCTATGGACGCTTCTCGGCAGGCCTCTGGAAACGGCACCATTGGTACAGGCTGTGAACATCATCATCGACCAAGTGGTGGAGGCAAAACAACACCTGCGCTCTTCTTCCTTGGTACCTCCTGCATCATCTCCCACACAGACAACCGTGGAAGAGCCGCTACCCACCCAGCTTCCTCTCCCTTGCCCTCGTATGCGAGTCAACATTCCTTCAGGGCTCACACCAGCCACAGCTGCGATCGAGGAAGAGTGCAGGGCCATTGGCCTCCAGACAGATCATCCCCAGTGCCAGACACCGCTGCCAGCCTCCGAGTCCTACAGTGGAACTGTTTAGGGGCATGGAGCAAGCTTGTCCACCTTCAGGAGGCGGCTGCCAGTGACTGCCCTCATGTAATTCATCTGCAAGAGACCCTGCTCCCGGATAATACCACTTTTCGTCTCTCGGGTTACACCACCCATCTCCTTCCGTATGTTCGTGGCGTCACACGGGGATGTGCTGTTCTGGTTCAGGACCACATTGTGTGCACGGATTGTGAGCCCCCTCCTTTCTGTGGACCTGATGTGGAGGTCCAGGGCGTGGTTCTCCATCTGGCTACGTCACCCCTGACGGTAGATAATGTATACTGGAGCCAGAGGGGCACCCTGGAGTTCGAAGACCTGTTCTCCCAGGCTGCCAGGGGAGCCGTGTAAATAGGGGGCGACTTTAACGCCCACCACGCCTTTCTATCTTCGCCTCTTCAGTCCAATGAAGCAGGACAGCACATCTCTTTGGTTCTGGAGGAGATGAGTGGTGTCTCCCTATTAAATGATGTGGCAGAGGCCACCCATATTGCGGGAGGTCGCCTCGATCTCTCCCTAGTGTCAGCACCACTAGCGGGCTTGGCGTCATTGTCACTCCACCCCCACCTTGCAAGTGATCACTTTGCCCTTATTGTTTACCTGCCTCTCGCTCCCCTCCCGCCACCCCCACCTCCTCCACCACGGTGGGACCTACGCAAAGCAGACTGGATGGCCTTTGCCCGTGCTCTCACGGCGGCCTTTGAGACATCTCCTCCTGCCTCAGACCTCGGGAGCAGAGCAGATCAGGTAGCAAGTATTTTGGCACAAGCTGCTTTACTTGCTATCCCGCTGCGGCAGCGCTCGACGAGGTGCTACTGAGACGGCTGGTTCTACTGCGACAGGGTCAAGGAACTGAACCAGAGACTCAATGCAGCACGCAAGCAGTACCGACGGCGCCGTACATCTCCGCACCGCCGGTACCTGGTTGCCATCACGCGGCATGTGGCTTCCGAGAAGCACCGCCTTAGGGAGGAGGCGTGGATCAGATGGTGTCGTACCCTAGACTCTCACTCCACTCTCCATGAGATGTGGAGGAGAATCAGGTCCATCTCTGATCCACGCCCTCCTCCCCCTCCCTCCCATCCTGACCCTGCCGCTGAGGCCAGCCGTCTTGCTCAGCACTTCGCTGACCGCTCTGCCTCTTCTAATCTCCCGCAGTCTGTCAGAGCCCTACAGGCGCAGCTGTCCTCCTCTCGCGCTGCAGCAATTCAGGCAGCATGTGATAGGCTTGACCCTGCTGACTGTCCGATCACGAGTGGGGAGCTCCACAAAGCGCTGCAGCGCAGGGAGGACACTGCGCCGGGGCTCGACGGGCTCACATACTCTCTCCTGTCACATGCTGGAGATTGTGGTAGAGAACGTCTACTTGATCTGCTCAACCTCTCGTGGTCTGAGGGGCGTCTGCCGAGGTCGTGGAAGGCAGCTGTTATCCACCCAATTCCGAAGCCTCACGATCCCACTGCCATGCGCCCCATATCCCTGCTCAATTGCATTGCTAAGACAGCTGAGAGGGTTGTGCGGGCTCGTCTTGCTTGGCGGCTGGGACCGCTGCACCCAAGGATTTATTCCTATCATCCAGGCAGGAGTGCCACCCACTGCCTTGTGTCATTCCTTGGGGAGCTGAGGGGCGGACGGGGGATGGCCATCCTCCTCGACCTCGAGAAGGCCTTCGAGCTGGCAAACCCCACTGTTATCCTGGCGGCTCTTGTGGCCAGGGGAGTAGGGGGCAGGCTCATATCCTGGGTCCGGGACTTTTTCAGTGAACGCACTGTGGAGGTCCGCTTTCAGGGGCACCTCTCCTCTTTTCATCCTCATCCTAATGGCACCCCCCAGGGAAGCGTTTTGAGCCCTCTCCTCTTTAACGTCCTGATGGAGGAGCTCCTAACTGTGGAATATGGGCCTGGCATAACTCTTCTCTGCTATGCTGATGATCTGGCCCTCGTCTTTACGAGGAGAGACTGCTTCACACAGGCAGACTCGGCCCTTTCTCGGCTGCATGCCAAGTGCACCGAGCTTGGGCTAAAGATCAACTTCGCCAAGACGAAGTGTCTACCTTTTGGCCTCCGCCCCCCCCCGACTTTCCTCTGCTGCTCGGAGGTCATCAGCTCTCCCTGGTCACCGTCCACCAGTATCTGGGGGTCTGGCTAGATGGGGGTCTCACCTTTGCTTGTCACGTTCGGTATCTGAGGGAATGTGCTTCCACCCGAATGGCTGCTCTTAGATATCTCTCCAGGCGGAGTTTGGGGGCATCATTTTCTGTACTCCGGACTTTTTATATTCACACCATCCGATCTCTGGTGGACTACAGCGCCATCTGTCTGACTGGCCTCACTCCACCAGTATCTCAATCTCTGGAGGTCATCCAGAACGATGCCCTCCGTGTCATGCTGGGTGCTCCACGTTGGACCCGGGTTGTTAATCTGTGAATGGAGGGTGGTTTGCCATCTCTGGCACGTCGTATTGCATTACGAGTGGTGCTTATCACTCTACAGCTGGTGCAGTGCCGGCCCCACCTGCCTGTCTCGGCACTCTTAAAACGGCTCATGTGTCGACCACCTGCGCAGGCCCCTCAGCATGACTGGGCCCGCAATACAGCTGCCATTGTTCATGGGTTGGGAGTTGCTGAGAGTCTCTCTCAGGATCCTGACTCCCCCTTTCCAGGATACGCGGAACCACCACCATTGGATCCCCTGCTTTTTCACATTTTTGGTCCCTCGGAGGCTAAACCTCGCTCCTCCTTTCCTGCACTCCTCCGTCAGGAGCGTCTAAGCCGAGTAGCGACTCTAGCCTTATCGGACTCGGCCGTCTACTTCACTGATGGCTCAGTTTCATCTGATGGCTCTGCTGGGGCGGCCTTTGTTTCTGGCCCACTGGTAGAATCTTGGCGACTCTCCCAGGGTGTCTCAGCTTTCCAAGCAGAGCTTGCTGCCATCTTGGTGCCTTGCGACATGCCCATCACCATCATCGCCACCGAGTCATTATTGATACTGACTCTCTTTCCTCCCTGCAAAGACTCCGCTCCTTTTCCCTCCGGAACAATATCTTTCTTCTCACGGCTATTTATACATTTGCATCCCTTCTTGTCCACAGGGGTGCAAATATCATCCTCCACTGGCTCCCTGGACATGTTGGTATCCGCGGCAATGAGCTTGTGGATGGTGCAGCACGAGCAGCTTGCTCTCTCCCTGATATAACATTTCCACTGCGCCCCGGCCCATCGCACCTCATCCGCACTCTAAATGCTACCATCGGCGGGCAATCCATGGAGAATCATCGGCTTTGGGTAACGGAGGGCTCTCGCTCTGCTACTTGATATGCCACTGCCACGTCCTATTCCCTGCTGTCACCTCCTCCAAGTACACCTAATTACCTTCTAGTGAGGCTCAGGCGCTTGCGTCTGGGGTTCCCAGGCTATAAGCGATTATTGGCGCAGAGCCAGACCCGTGTACCCATTGTCTAACCAGATCCATGGAGCCGCTCATACACTATCTGCTTCACTGCCCTGCCACTACCAGGCTTAGGCCTCAACCTGACTCAGCACTGGCACGGTCTGGAGATGACTCTATGGATGCCTCTGGCATTGTCGCCTGCGCTCCCCTCAATATTTTACTTCAAACGGTTAGGGACTACCCTCCCCCTCGATAATTTAAGCTTGCGCCTCATGCGCACCTCTGACGGGCTCTCTTGTTTGCCCATGTCCCCACCATACATGGTGGGGCGAATATCCCAACAACAACAACAGGCAAATTGAATTGAAAAGACTTACTGCACTGACTAAATCTAACATTCCCTTACCAATTCACGCCGATGTCGAACATTCAAGCCCGTGGATCACTCCCCACCCCTGTTCTCTAGCTGAGACAGACTCCGACATCCCCAGGATGGACTTTGGTCCTTTTAGGCTCGCCCAGTAGAGTCTCTGGTGTGGTACGACGCCGAACCCCATGAGGGGGCCCCGTTAGGGGATGGTTATATGAAGCACCAGAGCGGGTTTAATCTAGTAGAGTTAGGAATCTTAGGTACTCCTTCGGCCGAGCAAGTGGCCACTCCCTTTAGAGGGGGGGGAGATAGGTTAAAGCCTAAGATCGTAGGTAGGACGGACCAACAGAAGGCCTATTAGAGACCTTCCCTTACGTATCCCTAATGCCCTCCAACGACTAACAAAATGGGCACACTCAAAATTAAACACAGATCCCCCCAAGAAACCCAAACCAAACTCAAGCTCCTAGAAATAGTAGCTCCATATAATATCAAGATAAATGGACTGCAAGCATCCAAAGAATTCATCATCGTTAGCACGGCCACGGAGGAAGACACTGAAGTACTGCTCTCAACAGGACCCAAAAAATCTCTTCAAGAAAATGGATTCAGCCCAATATTACCCCCGGAAATGAAAGCCAACAGAAGCATCATATGCTCTAGGGTTGACGACATAATCTACTGCCACTCAGAAGATGATATTCACCAAGAACTAACAACGCACAACAGCTGGGCAAATGTCACCAACATCACAAAATTTGGGAAAACAATCTCAAAATAGAATTTGAGGAAGCCAAAATGGCACAAAAGGCATTGGAAGGGTTAAAATTATTCCACCTGTGCATTAGCAAACGCCAGATAGAAAAAGAAGAATTCATTAATATTGACATCTGCATGAGATGCTATGCACCAGACACTCACAATACAAACAACTGCCCCAAGCCACCAGACTACACCATCTGCTCAGAGTGCTCATCCACTGAACACTCATGGAAAGACTGCAGAGCAACCACAAAAAAATGCCTCAATTGCCAAGGTGGCCACCGCACGACTGCCATGAGATGTCCTAAAAGGAAAGAGCTAATCAAAAATAACATCAACCTCAAAAAGTCCACTTCCTCTACCGTCCGCCCTGGAATGAGTTTTGCACAAGCTGCAAATTAAACAAGCATCCTCAGCCACTCAACACCCCCCAACAACGCAGCAGCCAAAGATAAATTCTCCGACTACATGGTACTCATCCTAAATGCCCACATGCATGAACTTGCTGTCCCTGGCAGCTTCAACTCGACCCTTGAAGAGAGCTGTTCTCTAAACGGCCTCCCCATCTTGAAGCTGCCCCCAACCCCCCTTCAGACAAAATAATACAGGCCATTCTCCCACCAGCAACTAAAAACCTGCTCTCTCCTCCCAGAAACTCCAACATGAAGCCCTCAACCAAACCATATAACCCCCACCCCCACTGAAGAATCTGAAGGCACAACAGCACCCCCCATCTCCCCTCCCACATCTGACACACGCCCCGAAGAAGAGGAAAACGAACTTGAATCCACCAACCCAACACCAAAAGTTGATGAGGACAACGAACCCTCTGATGATGACAACGAGAAAGAAGACCAAGACTCTCACCTAGATGTAGAAGTGGCAGTTCTCCCCTCAATCTGGAGACCCAACAAAGAATTTAAATCGCGAGAATTAATCAAAGCTGTGAAGGAAAAAAAAGCAATGGTCAAAAAACAGAACACAATAATGAATCAGGATGCAGCACAGAATGAAATAAGAATAATCACTGAGAAATACGAAAATTTCCAACCTCTGATCAGACACACAAACACCACAGAGGATAGATATCTACTAGAAGGTCTGGACCCACATGCCCAAACATCCCAAACCACCCACACTAGACCCAAGAGACACTAAAATGAAAATACTACAACACAATGTACTTAACTGGCCCGGAAGGAGGATCGGCCTTAGTAACACCTACAGAAACATAGACCCAGATATTATCCTAATTAACAGCCATGGCACCACTACACAAACCCCCTATACATTCCGGGTTACTCAACCCACAAAAGAAATTATCTCAACCGTCCCATGGACGGAACAGCAATAGCAGTAAAAAATAACATTCAATTCAAAATACTAGACCATTTCATATCCGACATGATTGCCATCGAAATTCACACACACACAGGAAAAATTATTATTGCAACAGCATACCTCCCCCCCAGTCGACCATACTTACCAACCCCTGATTTCGTCAGCCTCTTCAGAAGAAATACTCCCGTATATTTTATTGGAGACCTCAATGCAAAACATCACCTCTTGGGGAACAGAAACTCAAACACTGTAGGAACGCAACTCGCAAGATTAATCACCGACACCACATTAAGATTCATAGGCCCCCACTTCCCCACATACTATGCACACAACTCCACCACCACCCCAGACATAGCCTTATATAATCTTGCAGCATACCATTACATCCTATTCACCCCAGGACCTCTCACCACCAGTGACCACACACCCATAATAGCTTCCATCTCCACTGCCCCAGTATACCTTCCCATCCCACCCAGACCCAACTTCTGAATGGCTAACTGGGAGAACTTCAAACTCGACCTAAACAGATCTTTCACCGACTTTCCCAACCCAGAAAACGGAACCCTGGAAGACATCGACCAATCCCTAGAGCGCTGGTACTCCTTCATTCAATCCGCCATCAGAAACAACATCCCCACAACCAGACACAGAACAATTACACACCCCAGACACAACAGAGACACGCAGATCTTGATTAATCAATACAATGCTCTCAGAACTCACTCCCAATTACATGGCTGGACTCGTGCACACTTCAGACACTACAAAACACTCCAGGCCCAACTACACACATCTCTTCTGACAGAACACCATTACAGACATTGCCAACACATACAGAGACCCCCCCACCTTCTGGAGAAAAATTAAACGCCTCACATGTTACCCTGATCCCGACCCACACTATATATTGGACCCTCGAGGCACCAGACAATACTCCCCTAGAGAAAAAGAAACCACACACAGGAATCATTGGGAAACCATCTTTCAAGAAAATGACATCAATTCAAACAACCAAATTCATGAAAACAACATCAGAACATTTTTAAATGACAACCTCAATAGAATCATCCCATACCACATAGCAGACCCCTCTAGACTAGACTCTAATACAGTCTTTACCTCCCCCATCGTGGACGAGGAAATCGCTTCCATCATTAAAAAAATGAAAGAGACCTGCCCTGGGGAAAGTGGCTTCAATAAATCTATCCTAGCCAACCTCCCTAACACTGCCATAAAATCACTGGGACAAAAATTTAACGCTTCCATCTCCGGAGGATATTTCCCGGACCGGCTCAAGGAAGCCACTATAAAATTAATCCCGAAAAAGAACAAAAACACTCATTTAGTGGAAAATTATAGACCAATTTCCCTATTAGAAGTCCCTGGCAAAATCTTAGAGAGGCTCATTAACAAAAGACTCCAACTTCATCTCGAAAGCCACAACCTATATAATGCAAACCAATATGGATTCAGATTCTCTAGGGGCACCACCCATGCAATCGCCCTAGCAACAGAGCAAATAGCTATTAACAAGTCAAACAAAGGCCAGTGTCATGTAGTCCTTAGGGACATCACTAAGGCCTTCGACAAAGCATGGCACCTAGGCCTAAAATATAAAATTCTCAACCTCAACCTTCCCACCATCACCGAAAAACTTTTGTGCGACTTCCTAGACGACAGAAGAGCTAAAATAAAGATAAAAAACTATACAGGCGCTAGCTTTGTCTTGGGCTGTAGTGTCCCACAGGGTAGTGTGCTATCCCCAACCCTCTTCACAATCTTCACTAACGACACCCCCCTAGCTTTACACGGCATCAACATCAGCTTTGCTGATGACATAACCCAAATCATACAATACCCTGACCCCTCAAGAAACATCATGAACAACAAAACTAAACTCGATGTCGAGAGAATCAACTCCTACGAATCAAAATGGAAAATCCAAACTAATATAAACAAATTTTCGGTAATCCAACTCTCCAACACACGAAAAGAGCCATTAGTCATCAACGATGAAATTGTAGAGTTTAAGTAAAAATGTAAGATGCTCGGGTTCAGAATCAATTCCAAAGGCTACCTTGGAAGCATAAAAGACCGTATACAAAAGGCAACAGGAGCACAATGCAGGCTTTACAAATTTAAAAACATGCTCATCAAAATAAAAACACACCTGGTGAAAGCTCTGGTCCTCCCCATATTAGAATATCCCCCCTACCTACACATGCCTTCAGCAACACTCAACTCAAGACACTCCAGATAATACAAAACAAAGCACTCAGATTCGCCACGAACCAACACTATCCCTACACATTAAACACCGAACAAATACACGACATCACCAAAACTAAAGCCTTAAACATCAGGCTATACTTACAAGCAAGAAAGATATGGCAAAAAATAGGAGAATGAAACTCGGACTTGTACACCAACCTTAAAAATACCATCGACGCTGGAAACCTATCCATCCATAAATGGTTCCCAAGCAGTTTAAAAAACATTACAACTATCCCCAGTCCCATCTACTAAGAATTCACACCACGATCCTCCTACCGTAACTAAAGCACAAACACCAAACTAGCTAGCTAGTTAGCCAGAAACAACAAAAATAACAATGATAATAATAATAATAATGATAACAGTAATACTCAAACAACTAATTAAATAATTAAACAAACATCAAAAATACTCAAACAACTAATAAATCAATTAAACAAACATTAAATATCACCAAACAAAAATAACAAATCATAAAAAAAAAAGAAGCAAGGTGGTCAGCCCACCATCTTTCCACTCCTCCTTCCTTCCTTTTTCCCTCTATCCCCTTCCCCTTTTCCCACTTCCTTCACCCACCTTCCTTAAAAAAAAAAAAAAAAAAAAAATCCCCCATGCATGGTGATCTCCATGTCATTCTCTGGCTTGCTCTCGCACCGCGAACATCTCCCTCCCAGCAGAGCCCACCGAAATAACAACGGTCGTCCTGCTACAGGCACGAAGCGGGAGCGTCATTTTTCGGACTCAAGCTCCCACTCGTCAGCTCACGAGGTTTCTTGTGCTGACCCCTCTCTACCACAGTCTATGGGAGTGGTACCTCGCTCGCGTGGTGCCTCTACCCGTTCTGCTAAGGCAGCCCGCCGACATGAGGCTATGGAGGAGGTTGCACCTGCTCCACCCTCTCTCTCTTCCACCAAGGGCACTTCAGTTTCCCTACGTGCGGCTGCCAGCCCTAATCCACGCCAAGGCACCCCCGTGAACCGAGCCCTCGGTCCGCAGCCTCGCGCTCCCACCTGCGCACCCTCTCACGAGCCCATGCCGGCTAGGTCTGCTCGCATTCCCAAGCGGCTGGAGGTCCCGCAGGAGGCTCCTGCTGCTACCCAAATCTCCCCCTCTGCTGATCCTGCTCTGCATGATGATGAGGGTTTCACCCCCGTGGCACGCAAGGGATTGAGGCGTGGTCGCCAGGGAAACGGCCCTTCTCCGGCAGTAGGTACTGGGCCTCCTCTCAGGGGTCCCCCTGCTGCTCGTCCCTCCGTGTCAGTAGCTGTGCGTCCGCCGCCCCGCTCTGCATTCCCAGCTTTCCGTGTGCCGGTCCAGGACGGGCATGCGACGAGTTACGACGCCGTGGCTGCACTAGAGCGTCACCTGCCGGGGCTACGCTGCTCTAACCTGATAGGATGAGATGGAAGCTCGGTGTTGGTGCCAAAGGACGAGGGAGCTAACGACCTCTTGAGAACAGCTCTGCAGGACGAGGCATCCCCTGTCAAGCTAGTCGAACTGACGCCCGGCCAACAGTCAACGAAGGCAGTCGTCATGGGTTATCCCTTGCGGATGCCTATGGAGATACTGCTACAGCACCCTCAGGTCGAAGAGGCAACCCGCTACCAGAAAGCGCAGACCAGGGAGGAGACTCGACAGGTCATCGTCACCCTGCGGGGTCCTCTGATCCCTGTGATCGCCCTGGGGAACCGGGGAGAATATCACCTTCGTCCCTTCACCCCGGAGCCAATCTGTTGCTACAGGTGCCAGCGATACGAGCACCACAGAGCCACTTGCAACCGGGCCACAGTCTGTGGGATGTGCAGTGGCCCGCACGAAACGGAGAGGTGCTTGGCCAAGTTCAAGGCAAAGGAAGCTGTCTCTACCCGCTGCCCCAACTGCTCGGGAAAACATCATGCGTGGCACCCCAGCTGCCCAACCAGAGTTGTTCTTGTCGATTGAGGGCGAAAACGCCAAGTTACCTGGGTGAAGGAGCAACAGGCGAGCAGCAACAAACCGGCACCTCCGGGAACTTTCATTTGGTGGCAGCAACGCCGTCCAGCAGCGACTGCACCCCCAGTGCTAGACGAGGCAGCGTTCTGCCCCTCCTACCTGCTCTCACTCGTCACACGACGACTGCGGAGGTCCATCACCCTCCTCCCCCCCCAGTTCGGCAGACAGTCGAGGAGTTTACTCCACCCATGCCCCACAAAACGGGCTCTCCTCTCATAGTCTTCACCAGGGAAGAATTGCGTACGCTGGGGACGGAAATTGCTACAAGCTTGGCTCAGATGCTAGGGATGCTTCTCGGCAGGCCTCTGGAAACGGCACCATTGGAACAGGCTGTGAACGTCATCGTCGACCAAGTGGTGGAGGGAAAACAACACCCGCGCTCTTCTACCCTGGTACCTCCTGCATCATCTCCCACACAGACAACCGTGGAAGAGCCGCTTCCCACCCAGCTTCCTCTGACTTGCCCTCGTATGCCAGTCAACATTCCTTCGGGGCTCACACCAGCCACAGCAGCGATCGAGGGAGAGTGCAGGGCCCTTGGACTACAGACAGATCATCCCCTGTCCCAGACACCACTGCCAGCCTCTGAGTCCTACAGTGGAACTGTTTAGGGGCATGGAGCAAGCTCGCCCACCTTCAGGAGGCGGCTGCCAGGGACCGTCCTCATGTAATTCTTCTGCAAGAGACCCTGCTCCCGGATAATACCACTTTTCGTCTCTCGGGGTACACCACCCATCTCCTTCCGTATGTTCGTGGTGTCACACGGGGATGTGCCGTTCTGGTCCAGGACCACATTGCGTGCACGGATTGTGAGCCCCCTCCTTTCTGTGGACCTGATGTGGAGGTCCAGGGCGTGGTTCTCCATCTGGCTACGTTGCCCCTGACGGTATATAATGTATACCGGAGCCAAAGGGGCACCCTGGAGTTGGAAGACCTGTTCTCCCAGGCTGCCAGGGGAGCCGTGTACATAGGGGGCAACTTTAACGCCGTCAGAGATGCGCTTAACTTGCACGAGCTTGAATTATCGAGGGGGTGGGTATTCCCTGACTCTGGTGAGTAATAATTGTAAAGGAGCACGTGCAACGATGCAAGCAGCATCCATGAAATCATCTCCTGTCCGAGCAAAAGTCGTGTCAGGGTGAGACCTGAGCATGGTAGTGGCTGGGCAGTGCAGAAGATAGTGAATGAGTGGCTCCACAGATGTGACCAAACAATGGGTACACGGGTCTGGCTCTGTACCGACAATTTGTTTGTAGCATGGAAACCCCAGACGTAAGCGCCTGAGCCTCGCTACAATATAGTTGGGTATGCCTTTAAAGGGTAACAAAAGAGAATATGATGTGGCGGTGGCATACCATGTAGCAGAGCGAGAGCCTTCTGTAACCAAAAGCTGATGTTCCTCTCGAGACTGCCTGCTAATGGTAGCAGTGAGAGTGCTAATGACGTGCGATAGGCTGGGGCGCAGTTTAAATGTGACGTCAGGAAGTGAGCAAGCTGAGCGTGCTGCGTCATGAGCACACTCATTGCCGCTGATTCCAACATGACCTGAGAGCCAATGGAGAATAATAGTGGCACCCCTACGGACGAGAAGGGATGCAAAAGTAAAAATCGCCGTCAGAAGAAAGACATTGTCCTTAAGGGAGAAAGATCTTAGCCTCTGAAGGGAGGAAAGTGAGTCTGTGTGAATTACGACACGGTGATGATGATGGTGATGTGCGTGGCGCAATGCACCCAGGATGGCAGCAAACTCTGCCTGAAAAGCGGATACACCCTGAGAGAGTCGCCAAGATTCAATTGTTTGCCCAGAGACAAAGACCGCCCCAGCAGAGCCATCAGAGGATACTGAACCATCCGTAAAATAAGTGGCTGAGTCTGGTGAATCTAGAGCCGCAACCCGACTAAGACCTTCTTGACAGAGGAGTGCAGGAATGGAAGTTCAAGGTTTGGCTTCAGAGGGGCATACAAATTTAAAAAGAGGGGGGTCCCATGGTGGCGGATCAGTGTACCCAGGAAAGGGAGAGTCAGGATCTAGGCAGAGGCTCGCAGCAGCTCCCAGTCCATAGATAACAGCAGTTGTAGTCTGGGCCCAGTCATGCTGAGTGGCAGGCTCGGGTGGGTGGCACAAAAGACGTAGGAGAGCAGAGACAGGCAGGTGGGGCCGGCACCGTATCAGCTGCAGAGTGATGACTGCCGCTCGTAGCGCAGCACGATGCGCCAGAGACGGCAAACCACTTTCCATATGGAGATTGACAATCCTGGTCCAGGGTGGAGCACCCAGCATGATACGGAGAGCAGTGTTCTGTATAACCTTCAGAGATCTGGAGACTGGTGGAGCGAGTCCGGTCAAACAGATGGCACTGTAGTCCACCAGGGATCGGATGGCATGTATATAAAATGTTCGGAGCACTGAATACGACGCCCCAAAACTCCGCTTGGAGAGATAGCGGAGAGCAGCCAGTCTGGTGGAAGCGCCCTCCAGCAGGTACCGAACATGGCAGGCAAAAGTAAAACCCCTGTAAAGCCAGACTCCCAGATACTGATGCACAGTGGCAAGAGAGAGCTGCTGCCCCTCAAGCAGCATAGGAAAGTCTGGGGGACGGAGTCCAAAGGGCAGACACTTCGTCTTATTCAAATTTATCTTCAGCCCTAGCTCAGTACATTTGGCGTGCAAACGAGAAAGGGCCAAGTCCGCCTGCGTGAAGCAGTCCCTCCTGGTAAAGACGAGAGCCAGATCATCCGCATAGCAGAGGAGGGTAATGCCTGGCCCATAGTCTACAGTTAAGAGCCCCTCCATAAGGATGTTAAAAAGGAGAGGGCTCAAAACACTCCCCTGGGGAGTGCCGTTAGGATATAGGTGAAAGGGGGAAAGGTGTCCCTGGAATCGGACCCCTGCGGATCGATCATTAAAAAAATCCTGGATCCAGGATAGGAGCCTGCCTCCCACACCCCTGGCCGCAAGAGCCGCCAGGATTACAGTGTGGCTTGCCAGTTCAAAGGCTTTCTCGAGGTCGAGGAAGACAGCCATTCCCCTTCCTCCCCTCAGCTCCCTAAGGAATGACGCGAGGCAGTGGGTGGTACTCCTGCCTGGATGGTAGGCGTAAATCCCTGGGTGCAGCGGTCCCAGCCGCCAAGCAAGCCGAGCCCGCACAACCCTCTCAGCTGTCTTAGCTACACAGCTGAGAAGGGAGATGGGGCGCATGGCGGCGGGATCACGAGGCTTCGGAATTGGGTGGAAAACAGCTGCCTTCCATGACCTCGGCAGACGCCTCTCAGACCACGAGAGGTTGAGCAGATCAAGTAGACGTTCTGTGCCACAATCTCCAGCATGTGACAGGAGAGAGTATGTAAGCCCATCGAGCCACGGCGCAGTGTCCTCCCTGCGCTGCAGCGCTTTGTGGAGCTCCCCACTGGTGATTGGACAGTCAGCAGGGTTAGGCCCATCACACGCTGCCTGAATTGCTGCAGCGCGAGAGGCGGACAGCTGTGCCTGTAGGGCTCTGACAGACTGAGGGAGATTAGAAGAGGCAGAGCGGTCAGCGAAGTGCTGAGCAAGACGGCTGGCCTCAGCGGCAGGGTCAGGATGGGAGGGAGGGCGAGGAGGGCGTGGATCAGAGACAGACCTGATTCTCCTCCACATCTCACGGAGAGTGGAGTGAGAGTCTAGGGTACGACACCATCTGATCCACGCCTCCTCCCTAAGGTGGCGCTTCTCAGAAGCCACATGCCGCATGACGGTTACCAGGTACCGGCGGTGCGGAGATGTACGGCGCCGTCGGTACTCCTTACGTGCCGCATTGAGTCTCCAGTTCAGTTCCTTGACCCTGTCGCAGTAGAACCAGCCGTCTCGGTAGCACCTCGTTGAGCGCTGCCGTAGCGGGATAGCAAGAGAAGCAGCTTGTGCCAAAATACTTGCTACCTGATCTGCTCTGCTCTCGAGGTCTGAGGCAGGAGGAGTTGTCTCAAAGGCTGCCGTGAGAGCATGGGCAAAGGCCATCCAGTCCGCTTTGCTGAAGTCCCACCGTGGTGGAGGAGGTGGAGGTGGCGGGAGAGGAGCGAGAGGCAGGTCAACAATAAGGGCAAAGTGATCACTTGCAAGGTGGGGGTGGAGTGACCACGACGCCAAGGCCGCAAGTGGTGCTGACACTAGGGAGAGATCCAGGCGACCTCCCGCAATATGGGTGGCCTCTGCCACGTCATTTAATAGGGAGACACCACCCATCTCCTCCAGAACCAAAGAGATGTGAATTCCCGCTTCATTGGACTGAAGAGGCGAAGATAGAAAGGCGTGGTGGGCGTTAAAGTCGCCCCCTATGTTCACGGCTCCCCTGGCAGCCTGGGAGAACAGGTCTTCCAACTCCAGGGTGCCCCTTTGGCTCCGGTATACATTATATACCGTCAGGGGCGACATAGCCAGATGGAGGACCATGCCCTGGACCTCCACATCAGGTCCACAGAAAGGAGGGGGCTCACAATCCGTGCACACAATGTGGTCCTGAACCAGAATGGCACATCCCCGTGTGACGCCACGAACATACGGTTGGAGATGGGTGATGTAACCCATGAGATGAAAAGTGGTATTATCCGGGAGCAGGGTCTCTTGCAGGAGAATTACATGAGGACGGTCCCTGGCAGCCGCCTCCTGAAGGTGGGCGAGCTTGCTCCATGCCCCTAAACAGTTCCACTGTAGGACTCGGAGGCTGGCAGCGGTGTCTGGCACTGGGGATGATCAATCTGGAAGCCAAGGGCCCTGTGCTATTCCTCAATCGCAGCTGTGGCTGGTGTGAGCCCCAAAGGAATGTTGACTGGCATACGAGGGGAAGGCAGAGGAAGCTGGGTGAGAAGCGGCTCTTCCACGGTTGTCTGTGTGGGAGGTGATGCCGGAGGTACCAGGGAAGAAGAGCGCGGGTGTTGTTTTGCCTCCACCACTTAGTCGACGATGACGTTCACAGCCTGTGCCAATGGTGCCATTTCCAGAGGCCTGCCGAGAAGCGTCCCTAGCATCTGAGCCAAGCTTGTAGCAATTTCCGTCCCCATCATACGCATTTCTTCCCTGGTGAAGACTATGAGAGGAGAGCCCGTGTTGTGGGGGGTGGGTGGAGTAAACCCCTCGACTGTCTGCCGAACTGGGGGGGGAGGAGGGTGATGGACCTCCGCAGTCGTTGTGTGACGAGTGAGAGCAGGTTGGAGGGGCAGAACTCTGCCTCGTCTAGCACTGGGGGTGCAGTCGCTGCTGGACGGCGTTGCTGCCACCAAATGAAAGATCCCGGAGGTGCCGGTTTGCTGCTGCTCGCCTGTTGCTCCTTCACCCAGGTGACTTGACGTTCTCGCCCTCGATCGACAAGTGCAACTCTGGTTGGGCAGCTGGGGTGCCACGCATGATGTTTTCCCGAGCAGTTGGGGCAGCGGGTAGAGACAGCTTCCTTGGCCTTGAACTTGGCCAAGCACCTCTCCATTTCGTGCAGGCCACTGCATATCCCACAGACTGTGGCCCGGTTGCAAGTGGCTCTGTGGTGCCCGTATCACTGGCACCTGTAGCAACAGAGTGGCTCCGGGGTGAAGGGACGAAAGTGATATTCTTCCCGGTTCCCCAGGTCGATCACAGGGATCAGAGGACCTCGCAGGGTGATGGTGACCTGTCGAGTCTCCTCCCTGGTCCGCGCTTTCTGGCAGCAGGTTGCCTCTTCGACCTGAGGGTGCTGTAGCAGTATCTCCATAGGCATCCGCAAGGGATAACCCATGACGACTGCCTTCGTTGACTGTTGGCCAGGCGTCAGTTCAACTAGCTTGACAGGGGATGCCTCGTCCTGCAGAGCTGTTCTCAAGAGGTCGTAAGCTCCCTCGTCCTTTGGCACTAACACCGAGCTTCCATCCCGTCCTATCAGGTTGGAGCAGCGTAGCCCTGGCAGGTGACGCTCTAGTGCAGCCACGGCGTCGTAACTCGTCGCATGCCCGTCCTGGACCGGCACACGGAAAGCTGGGAATGCAGAGCGGGGCGGCGGACGCACAGCTACTGACACGGAAGGATGAGCAGCAGGGGGACCCCTTAGGGGAGGCCCAGTACGTACTGCCGGAGAAGGGCCGTTTCCCTGGCGACCACGCCTCGATCCCTTGCGTGCCACTTGGGTGAAACCCTCATCCTCATGCAGAGCAGGATCAGCAGAGGGGGAGATCTGAGTCGCAGCAGGAGCCTCCGACGGGACCTCCAGCCGCTTGGGAATATGGGCAGACCTAGGTGGCCTAGGCTCGTGAGAGGGTGCGCAGGTGGGAGCGTGAGGCTGCGGACCGAGGGCTCGGTTCACGGGGGTGCCTTGCTGTGAAGCAGGGCTGGCAGCCGCACATAGGGAAACTGAAGTGCCCTTGTTGGAAGAGAGAGAGGGTGGAGCAGGTGCAACCTCTTCCATAGCCTCATGTCGGCGGGCTGCCTTAGCAGAACGGGTTGAGGCACCATGCGAGCGAGGTACCACTCCCGTAGACTTTAGTAGAGAGGGTTCAGCACAAAAAACCTCGTGAGCTGACGAGTGGGAGCTGGAGTCAGAAAAATAACGCTTCTGCTTCGTGCCTGTAGCAGGACACGGGTTGGGGGGCCTCGACTGAGAGAGCGAGAGGTGGGAATGCCCCCCTGGCCTAGGGATGCAAGATCCCTTCATGCTGCACACACAAGCAGCGAAAAACTCAGTCAACACACACACACACACACACACACACACACACACACACACACACACACACACACACCTCACACACACAACCATTCAAACAGCACAAACAAAAAACAGCAAAAGTGGCCAAGGTCCCTACAGTGACGGGCAACCTATGCTCCCCGCCCTCTAAAGGGCGATGGGAGGCCCCGCCGCTGCCCCTTTCGGGTCTTCCCTAAACTAACAGAGCCGCCCTCACTGCCTCCTATAACCAGGCCCTAAAGGCCCCCCTTCATGGAAGTGCCCTAGCGGCACCCCTTCAGGGTTCAGCGTCGTACTACAGTGAGGGACACTAACGGCAGGCCAAAAAAAAAAAAAACACTAATACACTGCCAATCAGACACAGGCAAATAGAGACAGAGTCCCAGGAAAACCTGGAAAACGTCTAGAAATCCTTTCTCAGTGCCAGAGACTCTAAAGTGGCAAAAGCTGAGAAAACAGGCGAAAAATCGCCACTAGTAAATGAGACTGAGTCCAGCACCAGTGGGAAAACAGTCAGAGCTCTGCATCAGACAGTGTCTAGGCAGGGAGTCGGTGGCACCCAACAGCAGATCCGTGCCGCCAGGAGCCACTACCATCCAGGGAACCGTGAATTGGTTCAACGTGAGATCGTGTTACGGTTTCATCAAACGCCAGGACACTGGCGCTGATGTTTTCGTACACGCTTCTAGGATCGTTGCACCAATACCACGGCATTTCCAGCGCTCACTTGGCGAGGGAGAGACGGTGGAGTTTCGTGTTGTCCAGGCTTCCAAGGGTCCCAAGACTAAGGACGTCACTGGGCAGGATGGTGTTGCTGTGCAGGGCTCTGCCCGTGCACGGCGGCGTCACCCTGCCCAGAGACGCCAGCCAAGGGGTCCTGGAAGTGCTGGCAACACAAACACACTGGTTGCGATGTGTATCGCGATGGCTGAGGCTTTTAGTGGGGGTACCAAGGCGGTTCTGGCTGTTCTTCCTCAGATCTTTGAGGAGAACTGCCTTCCACGCCTTGCTATTCCCCAAAGCTTCACCCACGATCCTCGTCTCCCCCCTCGTCAGAAGCATCAGGCCCGGTGACAGCAGCCACCACCACCTCACATGACACCGCGAAAACGGCTGTGTTTGGATGCCCCTCTCAACCGGACGACTGGCACCACCACCATCGAACCTCCAATCACCGACCCGGAACCGTCACAGGCCATGGATATCGAGCATGGGGAGACTGTTGTGGAGGTTCACCTCCCTTCGTCAGGAGCTGAGGAGGAGCGTGTCTCGTCTCCCGTCCCTTCATTACATCTGGACATAGTAGAGCCGCCCTCCTTGCCTTCTCCACCTGGTCCTGACAAAGTGGAGGAGCCTCTTCCACCTTCACCACCGCCTGCCGCCATCGCTCGCTCTTCTTCTCCTCCTCCACCTAAGGAGAAGAGGAAGAAACCAAAGAAGAAAGGGGGAAAAGCCAGGAGCGACCCTTCCACCGTTGCTCGCCGGATCGAGGCCCTCCTTCCACCACTCTCAGGGACTCGTGATCTCGCTTCCTTGCCCAGCCACCGTGCAGTCAAGACCTCTGGCTCGTGTGTCTGTAGCACTGGACTCTGCCTCCGTTATAGAGGAAGAATTTTTTCCAGTTTTCCCAGTTTTGCCATTGAAGGGACTTAGTCTCTGGCACTGAGGAGAATTTTTGTGTGTCTTACAGGTTTTTGCTGGGACTCTGTCTTCAAGGCAGACGTCTGTCTGACTGTGTTTGGTGTGTGTGTGTGTGTGTGTGTGTGTGTGTGTGTTTTGGCCTGCCGTTAGTGTCCCTCACTGTAGTACGACGCCGAACCCTGAAGGGGTGCCGTTAGGGCACTTCCATGAAGGGGGGCCATTAGGGCCTGGTTATAGGAGGCAGTGAGGGCGGCTCTGGTAGATTAGGTAAGACCCTCACAGGGCAGTGGCAGGGCCTCCTACGTCGCCCTTTAGAGGGCGGGGAGCATAGGTTGCCCATCACTGTAGGGACTTGGCCATTTTTTCTGTTTTTCTTTTGGAGTGATTGTGTGTGTGCTGTGTGTGTGTGTGTGTTAGTGTGTGTGTAGTCTGTTTCTTGGGGAGTTTGCTTGCCTCAGCGCTATGGAGGCACCTCTTAGTACCCGATTTTCGGGTCCCTTACGCATCCCACGACCTCAGCCCCAGCGCTCAGGTTTATCTAGGCCTTCCAGTGCTAAGGAGAGTAAGAGGGAGAGACGCTTCTCCACGTCCAGCTGACAGTTCTCTGCTCCCATAGATCCCTGTCCCTCCCTAGCTACTGCCTTGGCTCCTGCCTCGGGCCCATTGCCTCGTCCTGCCACCTGTGCTTCCCCTTCTACAACTCGACCAGCTAAATCAGCTCGCCGCCACGAGCAGATGACCGTGGATGCTGTCATTCCTGCTGCCTCATTTGCTCCTTCTGATGCTGATCCTGCCCGTACTGATGACGACGGTTTCTCGCTGGTCAGTAGTAAAAGATCTAGACGGCGAGAGCAGGGAAACTACGCCACTCCGATACCACGCTCTGGGGCTCCTTGCAAGTCTCCTCTTGCTGCTCAACCTTCAGTAATGGTGGCAGTACCCCCTCCACCTCGCTCATCATTCCCGGCCTTTCGTGTTACTCGCCAGGATGGGCACGAAACAAGCTATGATGCAGTCGCAGCTTTGGAATGCCGCCTGCCAGAACTGAGGACCACCAACATTATCGGCAAAGACGGGAGCTCCGTCTTAGTCCCGAAAGACGAGGCCTCTTACAACCTTCTCAAGGCAGCAGCCCAGGACGTGGCCAACCCCATCAAGCTCGTGGAGCTCACTCCAGGGCTGAGATTGACCAAGGCTATTGTCATGGGGTATCCCATGAGAATGCCGGTCGATCTCCTTTTGAGTCACCCACAGGTGGAAGAAGCCACGCTTTGTCAGAGGCAGCGCACCAGGGAGGAGACTCGCCAGGTCCTCATCACTTTACGGGGTCCTCTACTACCCTCTCTCGATCTTGGGAACTGGGGGACTTACTATCTGCGCCCATATACCCCGGAGCCTCTCCGTTGCTATCGGTGTCAGAGGTATGGACACCACAGAGCCACTTGCAAAAGGCCTGTCGTTTGCGGGATCTGCAGCGGCCCACACGATACGGAGCGCTGCCTGGCAAGATTCAAGGCCAAGGAGGCAATCACCTCCCGCTGCCCCAACTGCTCTGGCCCACACCATGCGTGGCACCCCAACTGCCCCATCAGAGCTGCACATGTCTTGCAGGGCCGGGAACGCCAGGTAGCCTGGGTTCAGCAGCAGCAAGCCACCAGCTCCATGCCTGCACCTCCAGGGACCTTTGTCTGGGGCCAACAGCGTCAAATAACAGCTGTGTCTTCTCCTCCTCCTCCTCTCGATGCCAGCGCCTTTCCCCCTCTGCAGTCTGCTCCCCCTCGTCAGACTGTGGCAGTGGAGGTTCACCACCCACCTCCTACCACACTCCCACCACCGTTCGATGCATCTCTCCCTGTACCACCTCATGCTCCGAGCTCTCCCCAGACTCTCTTCACCATACAGAACCTGCGATTAATTGGGAAAGAGATTGCTCTAAGCTTTGCTCAGTTACTGGAATCGATGCTTGGCAAGAAAGTCGATACTGCTCCCCTCGTGGCTACTATCGACAAAATCGTCGTGGATGTGGTGGAGGCAAAGCGTCAGCTTCGTCCCTCTCCACCTACACGTCAGATGTCGTCTCCCGACCTGTCAGCAACACCCCAGCCACCTCCTGTCCCTACACGCCGTCGTCGACATCGCGGCCCATCCACCCGCTCGCCAGGACCAACTGCAGCCTCAGCAGTGCCCGAGGCCAGATGCCGCTCTCGCAGCCCAATTACCACCTCACCAGGGCCACCACAAACCTCAGCAAGGGTAGGGGCAGAATGCCGACCTCGCGGCCCAGCCTCCAACTCTCTGGCACCGACTCCAGCCTCAGCAGTGGTAGAGGCAGATCACCCGCCCGGCAACCTGCCCATCAATCCATCAGGGCCAGTTCCAGCCTCAGCAGCAGTAGAGGCAGAGGGAGAAACTCTCGGACTTCTGCGAGAGACTGCTTACCCTCCACGGTCCCAGACAACGCTGATTGCCTCTGAGTCCTGTAGTGGAACTGCGTAGGAGCTTGGAGTAAGCTCCCTCACCTCCAGGAGGTGGCTTTCCGGGAGAATATTCATGTCTTCCTTCTGCAAGAGACACTCCTACCCCACAGCCCCCCTTTTCGGCTCTGAGGATACAATGGCTTCTTCCTCCCTAGGGTCCCTGGTGATGCGCAGGGGTGTGCCATCCTGGTTCGGGATCACATCCCTTGCAAAGAATGTAGCCCTCCTATTCACTGCGGTGAGGGTGTTGAGGTTCAAGGAGTCATCTTGCAGCTCGCCATGACCTCCTTAACCGTCTATAACATTTAGAAGAGCCATGCTGGGACTCTAGACATTGGCGAGCTCCTCCATCAGGCTGCAGCTGAGTCCACCCTCATTGGGGGGGACTTCAATGCCCACCATCCCGTCCTATACTCACCCCACCCGGCGAATGAGGCTGGGCAACATGTTGCCATTGCCCTCGAGGAAACTGCGGGGGTCTCCTTACTCAATGACTTGTCCAAGTCTACTCATGTCCGTGGTGGGAGGCTTGACCTCTCCCTAGTCTCTGCACCTCTTGCCGATGTGTCCAAGTGGTCCTTGCACCGAATCCTCACCAATGATCATTTTGCTGTGGTGATGGAATTGCCTGCTGCTTCTCTTCCACCCCCATCACCACCTCCGCTTCGCTGGGACTTACGACGTGCACATTGGCCCGAGTATGTACAGACAGTTGACACCACCTTGGACAAGGCTGTTCCCCCACATTCCCTAGAGGACCATGCGGAGCAGGTTGCCCATGCCTTACGTCACGCTACTGCTGCCTGTATTCCCTTCACCAAGCGCCCCACGGTCTTTCTTAAGGACTACTGGTTTTATGACGAGCGGGTTCAGGAGCTGAACCATCGGCTAAACTCTGCTCGTAAGGCCTACTGTCGGCGACCTTTCTCTCCAACTAGGAGATATCTGGCTGCAGTGGTGCGACATGTTTCGCAGGAAAAGCGCCACATCCGGGACGAGGCTTGGATGAGGTGGTGTAGGTCGCTTAATTCACGTTCCACACTTGGGGAGATGTGGGCAAGAATCAAGTCGGTCTCTTCTCCCCGACCAGCTTGGCCACCATCACATCCTGACCCTGCAGGTGAGGCAGATCGCCTTGCTGCCCATTTCGCTGCTCGTACTGCCACAACGAACCTCCCACAGTCTGTCAGTGACCTGCAAGCTCACCTTGCAGGACCCAGCAGGGATGCTGTCAATGCTGCTTGCTCTCGTCCTGATGCTGCAGACCACCCCTTTACTGTGGAGGAGCTAGATCGAGTGTTGTGCAGCAGAAAGGATACGGCTCCGGGCCCTGATGGCCTTGTTTACTCCCTCCTGGCTCGCACAAGCCAGGAAGGGAAGGCGCGTGTCCTGTACCTGTTCAATCGCTCGTGGCTTGAAAAGCGTCTCCCTGAATCGTGGAAGACAGCCATTATTCACCCCATCCCCAAACCATGAGACCCGACTACCATGAGGCCAATCTCCCTCCTCAGTTGCATTGCCAAGACCGCTGAGAGGCTTGTCCTCTCTCGACTTGTCTGGAGGTTGGGGCCGCTCCATCCCCAGCTATTTGCTTACCTCCCTGGCAGGAGTGCTCAACATTGCCTAGCCTCCTTTCTTGGTGAGCTGAGGAGTGGTCGTGGCATGGCTGTCTTCCTCGATCTTGAGAAGGCATTCGAACTTGCCAACCCAGACGCAGTACTTGTGGCGCTCGCAGCGAAGGGCTTAGGTGGTCGCCTCCTCTCCTGGGTGAGGGACTTCTTCCACAGCCGTGCTGCTTGTGTTCGATTTCAGGGCAGAGTATCCCCTCCCTACTCGCATGTCAATGGCACACCCCAGGGCAGTGTGCTGAGTCCTCTTTTATTTAATGTCTTAGTTGAGGACCTGCTTACAGTCGACTATGGCCAAGGGGTTACTCTGTTCTGCTATGCAGATGACTTGGCACTGGTTTTTTCTAGACGGGACTGCTACACTCAGGCACCAACTGCGCTTTCCCGTCTACATGCCAAATGCTGTGAGCTTGGCCTTAAAATCAATTTCCAAAAAACTAAATGCCTGCCTTTTGGTCTCCGCCACCCTGACTGTCCCCTTCTACTTGGGGGTAATAGCCTTGATGTCGTTCGCTGTCACCAGTACCTGGGTGTATGGTTCGACAGCCGTCTGACGTTTGCCACTCATATCCGCTATATACGGGAGCGAGCAGCTACCCGCATTACTGCCCTAAAAGCCCTTTCTCACCGCAACCTGGGTGCCTCGTACAGCTTCCTACGGACTTTTTATTCACAAGCTATCCGTTCCATTATGGATTACGGGGCTCTATGTCTAATCGGAGTGTCTGAGTCACTCCGCCTCTCTTTGGAAGTCCTGCAGAACACTGCTCTGTGTATATTGCTCGGTGCACCTCCTTGGACACGCTTGGTCAACCTTCGGGCTGAGAGCGGTTTTCCCTCTCTGCAGCACCGCATTTGGGCACGAACAACAGCTGTCGTTGCTCAGCTCTGTCAGCATCGGCCCCACCTTCCGGTGTCTGTACTCTTCCAGCGTACCCTTGCTCGGCCCCCAAATCCGCACCCTGGAGGTGATTGGATTCTGCTTGCTGCGGACATAGTTCGCAAGCTTGATGCCACTGATGCCATTAGTGGTGGTCCTGCTTGCCCAATCCTGCATATGCCCCTGCTCCTCCTTGGCTCTCACCTGTGATCAAATATGTCGAGCCCAATATAGCGGTTCCCAGGTCCTCTTTTCCTGCTGTTCTTCGCCAGGATGCTCTCAGTCGTGTGGCAGCTTTCTTCACTCCAGATACTGCAGTCTATTATACTGACGGGTCTGTTGGTGATGATGGGTCTGCGGGTCCTGCTTTTGGTATGGGAGGGCTCCCGTTCTGCTACGTGGTATGCCAGAGCTACAGAGTACACACCTGTGTCTGTTCCCCATGGCACACCTAACCACCTACTGGTTCCACTTCACCGCTTATGCCTGGGGTTCCCGTGCTACAGCCAGGTGACTAACAGCAACCCAGAGCCGTGCCCTCACTGCTTTAAGGTCAGTGAGCAGCCCCTGCTCCATTATGTTCTGGACTGTCCTGCAACATCTCGACTTTGGTGTAATATTGGGATGCAGCTTCATGTTGGGGCTGACGACTTTCAACTGGCAACAGAGCTTATTGCAAGGACACCCACGTCTGTTCTTTTGGGGGTTATGGCCATGTACCCACCCCCACGCTAGTATATAATCCTTGTTTTATTAACAGAATTTCTCTGACGGGCTTTTGTTTTGCCCGTGTCCTCCCTATTTAGGAGGCGAATCTAAACCAACCAACCATCGTGATCTCGATGCCAGCACGGATGCGGACCTAGAAGAGCTACTCTTCTGCCTCACGGATCCGATCAACAATGACAATGCACTGCCTCTCATCTACAAGACTCTGTATCAGAAGATCCGTGAGGCATACATCTCCAACTCCCTATCTCCATCTGAGGAAGTCGCCATCCGTGAGGGCAACGGGTTCGATCCATCATGTGCAGCCCTCGTCAACTATATAGCCACCAGACCTTTTTTTTTTTTTTTTTTTTTTTTTTTTTGAGATATTCGTCCGAGCAATGCTGGGACACGGGCAAACAAAGAGCCCGTCAGAGATGCGCTTAACTTGCGCAAGCTTGAATTATCGAGGGGGTTGGTATTCCCTGACTCTGGTGAGTAATAATTTTAGAGGAGAACGTGCAACGATGCAAGAGGCATCTATGAAATCATCCCCTGTCCAAGCAAAAGTCGTGTCAGGGTGAGACCTGAGCATGGTAGTGGCTGGGCAGTACAGAAGATAGTGAATGAGAGGCTCCACAGATGTGACCAAACAATGGGTACACGGGTCTGGCTCTGTACCGACAATTTGTTTGTAGCATGGAAACCCCAGACGTAAGTGCCTGAGCCTCACTACAATATAGTTGGGTATGCCTTTAAAGGGTAACAAAAGAGAATATGATGTGGTGGTGGCATACCATGTAG
This sequence comes from Coenobita brevimanus, assembly GCF_032717465.1. Taxonomy (NCBI): domain Eukaryota; kingdom Metazoa; phylum Arthropoda; class Malacostraca; order Decapoda; family Coenobitidae; genus Coenobita; species Coenobita brevimanus. Next base: position 9,038,279 of record NC_137070.1, on the reverse strand, counting down.
CAGAGCGAGAGCCTTCTGTCACCAAAAGCTGATGTTCCTCTCTCGAGAGGGCCTGCTAATGGTAGCAGTGAGAGTGCTAATGACGTGCGATAGGCTGGGTCGCAGTTGAAATGTGACGTCAGGAAGCGTGCAAGCTGAGAGTGCTGCGTCATCAGCACGCTCATTGCTGCTGATTCCAACATGACCTGGGAGCCAATGGAGAGTAATAGTGGCACCCCTACGGACGAGAAGGGATGCAAAAGTAAAAATTGCCATCTGAAGAAAGACGTTGTCCTTAAAGGAGAAAGATCTTAGCCTTTGAAGGGAGGAAAGTGAGTCTGTGTGAATTACGACACGGTGATGATGATGGTGATGAGCGTGGCGCAATGCACCCAGGATAGCAGCAAGCTCTGCCTGAAAAGCGGATACACCCTGAGAGAGTCGCCAAGCTTCAATTGTTTGCCCAGAGACAAAGGCCGCCCCAGCAGAGCCATCAGAGGATACTGAACCATCCGTAAAATAAGTGGCTGAGTCTGGTGAATCTAGAGCCGCAACCCGACTAAGACCTTCTTGACAGAGCAGTGCAGGAATGGAAGTTCGAGGTTTGGCTTCAGAGGGGCATACAAATTTAAAAAGAGGGGGGTCCCATGGTGGTGGATCAGTGTACCCAGGAGAGGGAGAGTCAGGATCTTGGCAGAGGCTCGCAGCAGCTCCCAGTCCATGGATAACAGCAGTTGTAGTCCGGGCCCAGTCACGCTGAGTGGCAGGCTCGGGTGGGCGACACAAAAGACGTCATAGCAGGGCAGAGACAGGCAGGTGGGGCCAGCACCGTATCAGCTGCAGAGTGATGACTGCCGCTCGTAGCACAACACGGTGCGCCAGAGAAGGCAAACCACTCTCCATACGGAGATTGACAATCCTGGTCCAGGGTAGAGCACCCAGCATGATACGGAGTGCATTGTTCTGTATAACCTCCAGAGATCTGGAGACTGGTGGAGCGAGTCCGGTCAAACAGATGGCACTGTAGTCCACCAGGGATCGGATGGCATGTATATAAAATGTTCGGAGGACTGAGTACGACGCCCCCAAACTCCGCTTGGAGAGATAATGGAGAGCAGCCAGTCTGGTGGAAGCACGCTCCCACAGGTATCGAACATGGCAGGCAAAGGTAAAACCCCTGTCAAGCCAGACTCCCAGATACTGATGCACAGTGACAAGAGAGAGCTGCTGCCCCCCAAGCAGCATAGGAAAGTCTGGGGGACTGAGTCCAAAGGGCAGACACTTTGTCTTATTAAAATTTATCTTCAGCCCTAGCTCAGTACATTTGGCGTGCAAACGAGAAAGAGCCAAGTCCGCCTGCGTGAAGCAGTCCCTCCTAGTAAAGACGAGGGTCAGATCGTCCGCATAGCAGAGGAGGGTAATGCCAGGTCCATACTCTACAGTTAAGAGCCCCTCCATGAGGATGTTAAAAAGGAGAGGGCTCAAAACACTACCCTGGGGGGTGCCGTTAGGATGTAGGTGAAAGGGGGAACGGTGTCCCTGGAATCGGACCCCTGCAGATCGATCATTAAAATAATCCTGGATCCAGGATAGGAGCCTGCCTCCCACACCCCTGGCCGCAAGAGCCGCCAGGATTACAGTGTGGCTTGCCAGTTCAAAGGCTTCTCGAGGTCGAGGAAGACAGCCATTCCCCTTCCTCCCCTCAGCTCCCCAAGGAATGACGCGAGGCAGTGGGTGGTATTCCTGCCTGGATGGTAGGCGTAAATCCCTGGGTGCAGTGGTCCCAGCCGCCGAGCAAGCCGAAACCGCACAACCCTCTCAGTCATCTTAGCAACACAGCTGAGAAGGGAGATGGGGCGCATGGCGGCGGGATCACGAGGCTTCAGAATTGGGTGGATAACAGCTGCCTTCCACGACCTCGGCAGACGCCCCTCAGACAACGAGAGGTTGAGCAGATCAAGTAGACGTTCTGTGCCACAATCTCCAGCATGTGACAGGAGAGAGTATGTGAGCCAGTCGAGCCTCGGCGTAGTGCCCTCCCTACGCTGCAGCGCTTTGTGGAGCTCCCCACTGGTGATCGGACAGTCAGCAGGGTCATGCCTATCACACGCTGCCTGAATTGCTGCAGCGCGAGAGGTGGACACCTGCGCCTGTAGGGCTCTGACAGACTGCGGGAGATTAGAAGAGGCAGAGCGGTCAGCGAAGTGCTGAGCAAGACTGCTGGCCTCAGCGGCAGGGTCAGGATGGGAGGGAGGGCGAGGAGGGCGTGGATCAGAGACGGACCTGATTCTCCTCCACATCTCACGGAGAGTGGAGTGAGAGTCTAGGGAACGACACCATCTGATCCACGCCTCCTCCCCAAGGCGGCGCTTCTCAGAAGCCACATGCCGCGTGACGGCAACCAGGTACCGGCGGTGCAGAGATGTACAGCGCCGTCGGTACTGCTTGCGTGCCGCATTGAGTCTCCGGTTCAGTTCCTTGACCCTATCGCAGTAGAACCAGCCGTCTCGGTAGCACCTCGTCGAGCGCTGCCGCAGCGGGATAGCAAGAGAAGCAGCTTGTGCCAAAATACTTGCTACCTGATCTGCTCTGCTCTCGAGGTCTGAGACAGGAGGAGATGTCTCAAAGGCCGCCGTGAGAGCACGGGCAAAGGCCATCCAGTCTGCTTTGCGTAGGTCCCACCATGGTGGAGGAGGTGGGGGTGGTAGGAGGGGAGCGAGAGGCAGGTAAACAATAAGGGCAAAGTGATCACTTGCAAGGTGGGGGTGGAGTGACCAAGACGCCAAGCCCACTAGTGATGCCGACACTAGGGAGAGATCGAGGCGACCTCCCGCAATATGGGTGGCCTCTGCCACATCATTTAATAGGGAGACACCACCCATCTCCTCCAGAACCAAAGAGATGTGCCGTCCTGCTTCATTGGACTGAAGAGACGAAGATAGAAAGGCGTGGTGGGCGTTAAAGTCGCCCCCTATGTACACGGCTCCCCTGGTAGCCTGGGAGAACAGGTCTTCCAACTCCAGGGTGCCCCTTTGGCTCCGGTATACATTATACATCAGGGGCGACGTAGCCAGATGGAGAACCACGCCCTGGACCTCCACATCAGGTCCTCAGAAAGGAGGGGGCTCACAATCCGTGCACGCAATGTGGTCCTGAACCAGAACGGCACATTCCCGTGTGACGCCACGAACATACGGAAGGAGATTGGTGGTGTACCCCGAGAGACGAAAAGTGGTATTATCCGGGAGCAGGGTCGCTTGCAGTAGAATTACATGAGGATGGTCCCTGGCAGCCGCTTCCTGAAGGTGGGCGAGCTTGCTCCATGCCCCTAAACAATTCCACTGTAGGACTCGGAGGCTGGCAGCGGTGTCTGGCACTGGGGATGATCTGTCTGGAGGCCAAGGGCCCTGTGCTATTCCTCGATCGCTGCTGTGGCTGGTGTGAACCCCGAAGGAATGTTGACTGGCATACGAGGGCAAGGCAAGAGAAGCTGGGTGAGAAGCGGCTCTTCCACGGTTGTCTGTGTGGGAGGTGATGCAGGAGGTACCAGGGAAGAAGAGCACGGGTGTTGTTTTGCCTCCACCACTTGGTCGACGATGACGTTCACGGCCTGTTTCCAGAGGCCTGCCGAGAAGCGTCCATAGCATCTGAGCCAAGCTTGTAGCAATTTCCATCCCCAGCGTACGCAATTCTTCCCTGGTGAAGACTATGAGAGGAGAGCCCGTGTTGTGGGGCATGGGTGGAGTAAACTCCTCGACTGTCTGCCGAACTTGGGGGGGAGGAGGGTGATGGACCTCCGCAGTAGTCGTGTGACGAGTGAGAGCAGGTTGGAGGGGCGGAAACCCTGCCTTGTCTAGCACTGGGGGTACAGTCGCTGCTGGACGGCGTTGCTGCCCCCAAATGAAAGTTCCCAGAGGTGCCGGTTTGTTGCTGCTCGCCTGTTGCTCCTTACCCAGGTGACTTGGCGTTCTCGCCCTCGATCGACAAGTGCAACTCTGGTTGGGCAGCTGGGGTACCACACATGATGTTTTCCCGAGCAGTTGGGGCAGCGGGTAGAGACAGCTTTCTTGGCCTTGAACTTGGCCAAGGACCTCTCCGTTTCGTGCGGGCCACTGCACATCCCACAGACTGTGGCCCGGTTGCAAGTGGCTCTGTGGTGCCCATATCGCTGGCACCTGTAGCAACAGATTGGCTCCGGGGTGAAGGGGCGAAGGTGATATTCTCCCCAGTTCCCCAGGTCGATCACAGGGATCAGAGGACCCCGCAGGGTGACGATGACCTGTCGAGTCTCCTCCCTGGTCCGCGCTTTCTGGTAGCGGGTTGCCTCTTCGACCTGAGGGTGCTGTAGCAGTATCTCCATAGGCAACCGCAAGGGATAACCCATGACGACTGCCTTCATTGACTGTTGGCCGGGCGTCAGTTCGACTAGCTTGACTGGGGAGGCCTCGTCCTGCAGAGCTGTTCTCAAGAGGTCATAAGCTCCCTCGTCCTTCGGCACCAACACCGAGCTTCCATCCCGTCCTATCAGGTTGGAGCAGCGTAGCCCTGGCAGGTGACGCTCTAGTGCAGCCACGGCGTCGTAACTCGTCGCATGCCCGTCCTGGACCGGCACATGGAAAGCTGGGAATGCAGAGCGGGGCGGCGGACGCACAGCTACTGACACGGAGGGACGAGCAGCAGGGGGATCCCTGAGAGGAGGCCCAGTACATACTGCCGGAGAAGGGCCGTTTCCCTGGCGACCACGCCTCGATCCCTTGCGTGCCACGGGGGTGAAACCCTCATCCTCATGCAGAGCAGGATCAGCAGAGGGGGAGATCTGAGTCGCAGCAGGAGCCTCCAACAGGACCTCCAGCCGCTTGGGAATACGAGGAGACCTAACCGGCCTAGGCTCGTGAGAGGGTGCGCAGGTGGGAGCGCGAGGCTGCGGACCGAGGGCTCAGTTCACGGGGGTGCCTTGCCGTAGATTAGGGCTGGCAGCTGCACGTAGGGAAGCTGAAGTGCCCTTGGTGGAAGAGAGAGAGGGTGGAGCAGGTGCAACCTCCTCCATAGCCTCATGTCAGCGGGCTGCCTTAGCAGAACAGGTAGAGGCACCACGCGAGCGAGGTACCACTCCCGTAGACTTTGGTAGAGAGGGGTCAGCACAAGAAACCTCGTGAGCTGACGAGTGGGAGCTTGAGTCAGAAAAGTGACACTCCCTCTTCGTGCCTGTAGCAGGACACAGGTTGGAGAGCCTCGACTGAGGGAGCAGGAGGCGGGAATGCCCCTGGGGCCTAGGGATGCTAGATCCCTTCATGCTGCTCACACAAGCAGCAAAAAAACTCAGTCAACACACACACACACATCTCACATACACAACCACTCAAACAGCACAAACAAAAAACAGCAAAAGTGGCCAAGGTCCCTACAGTGACGGGCAACCTATGCTCCCCGCCCTCTAAAGGGCGATGGGAGGCCCCCCCACTGCCCTTTTCTTGTCTTCCCTAAAATAACAGAGCCGCCCTCACTGCCTCCTATAACCGGGCCCTAAAGGCCCCCCTTCATGGAAGTGCCCTAACGGCACCCCTTCAGGGTTCAGCGTCGTACTACAGTGAAGGACACTAACGGCAGGCCAAAAAAAAAAAAAAACTCTAACACACTGCCAATCACACACAGGCAAACAGAGACAGAGTCCCAGGAAAACCTGGAAAACGACTAAAAAACCTTTCTCAGTGCCAGAGACTAAGTCTCAAAAGTGGCAAAAGCTGAGAAAACAGGCGAAAAATCGCCACTAGTAAATGAGACTGAGTCCAGCACCAGTGGAAAAACAGTCAGAGCTCTGCATCAGACGGTGTCTAGGCAGGGAGTGAGCCACCAGACTGCTCTCGTAACTGCCGATCCACCTCTGATCTTGTCATGCCCTTGCTGCTTCGTCTTAGTCTCGTCACAGCTATGCTCTCTTTTTGAGAGCAACTTTGCTTCTTCCCTGACGGGCTCTATGTTTGCCTGTGTCCTCACCATGTTGTGAGGCAAGTATCACAACAACAACAACAACAACTGCTCTGACTTTGTTTGTTTGTTTGTGGAATATTCTCCCCACAGCATGGTGGGGAATGGGCAAACATGAGAGCCCATCAGGGAAAATGCAAAAAAAGGCTCCAGTGAAGGAGCAAAGCACGGACAGCAGACTGGCAGACAGGGCAAAGGCGGCAGAGGAACACTCCCTGCCTAGCTCTCGTGATGAGCAGACCTCTTGCCAGTCTCTCTGAAGTGTTGGACTCTGCCTCATTTACTGAGGAAGCATTTTCGGGAGTTTTTCCTGTTTTTGGGCCTTGCAGGACTTAGCCTAATTTACTTAGGCGATTTTTCTTATTTTTTCCTGTTTCTGGGTGGACTCTGTCTCTGACAGATAGCCTTTCGAGCTTGTGTGTGTGAGTGTGTGGGTGTTTTGTGAGTGTGTTTGTGGGTGTGTGTGGGTGTTTTTTTTTTTTTTCCTGCCGCCGTTAGTGTCTCTCCGCGTGGTACGAAGCCAAACCCTGAAGGGTTGTCGTTAGGGCAGTTCCACGAGGGGGGGCCATTAGGGCCTGGTTATAGGAAGCGCAGAGAGCGGCTCTGATAGATTACGGAAGACCCGAAAGGGGCAGTGGCGGGGCCTCCCACTTCGCCCTTTAGAGGGCGGGGAGCATAGGTAGCCCGTCACTGTAGGGACCTGCCGGCTTTTTTCTTAAGTTTATTGTTTTTCAGAGTGAGTGTTGGTGTATCTGTTTGGGTGTCTGTGTGAGTGGCGTCTTTGTGTGATTGTGTGACTGTCCCTCAGGGATATGAGATGGACCCAGATTCCCAGGCCTACAGGGCCACCGCACCAATCCCAGTCTCAGCAGAGGATGTCTCGCCCTGCTGCCACGCCAGGCGCAAAGCGAGAGCGGCGTCTCTCAGATGCGAGCTCTCACTCGTCGACGTCTGGTGATGTCTCTGCCTCATCTACTTCTTGTCGCCCTGAAGGGCAGGTTCCCCGCGCGAGGGCTGTCGCTTCAGCCCCCCTTCTTACTTTGGCACATGCAGCTAAGGTTGCACATGTCCATGAGGCTATGGAGGAAGCTGCCTCGGCTCCGCTTCCCGTCCCTACCAACACGCCCTCTGGTGATGCCCCTACAGCTGCCTCTACTGCTGAATGCCCACGCCACCAGGCCCTTACCACTGCCATGCCATCTCCACGCAATGGAGCCTGTGTTGCACAGGCATCCATTGTCGACCATTCTCCCGCTGGAGTTGCCCCTGCTGCTAGGACTGAGGACGCTGATGGGTTTATAACTGTGGCGCGCAAACCACGGTGAGCGCCGCAGGGAAACACCGCTCCTCCTGCATCCAGGACTTTGGCGCCACAGCAGCCTCCCTCTACTCATCGCCCTTCGGTCTTGGTCGTGCCTCCTCCACCTCCTCGCTCGTCCTTCCCGGCCTTTCGTGTTCCCCTCCAGGAGAGGTTCAGCACGAGCTACGATGCAGTAGCGGCCTTAGAGCAACACCTGCTGGGCCTCGTAGCTATGAACCGATACAGCCGCGATGACAGCTGCGTGCTGATCCCCACCGTGGAGGAGTCATACCTGCGCCTGAAGGCAGTGGCGGAGGAGGACGTCCCATTTGTCAAGCTCGTGGAGCTCTCTCAGGGCGCCCAAACTACACAGGCGACGGTTGTGGGATATCCTCGGCGCATGCCGGTGGATATCCTCTTAAGGCATCCACTAGTAGAGGCAGCAGAACGCTGTCAAAACCAGCGAACCAAAGAGGAAACGCTGCAGGTCTGTGTGACTCTGCGGGGGCCTCTCATGCCATCCCTCGACCTGGGCAATTGGGGAGCTTTCCATCTCCGCCCCTTCACGCCGGAACCGCTGCGCTGCTACCGGTGCCAACACCACGGGCACCACCGTGCCGCCTGCAACCGCCCCCTCATCTGTGGTATGTGCAGTGGTGCCCACGATACGAACCAGTGCCTGCAGCGGTTCAAGGTAAAGCAACCAATTGCAGCCAAGTGCCCCAATTGCTCAGGACGACACCACGCCTGGCACCGCAGTTGCCCCGCGAGGGTTCAACGAGTGAACCAGGGTCGAGACAGGCAGGTTGCTTTTGTGCAGGAAAATCAGGCCACCAGCGCCACTCCAGCTCCCCCCGGCACTTTCATCCGGGGACAACAGCGCCGCCCTCTCATTCAGCGCCCACCACCCCTCAGCGACCAGGAGTTCCCTCCATTGCCCTCAGCTCTTACTGTGGACCAGACCACAGCAGAGGTCCACCGCCAACAGCCGCCTGTCTCGCCACCACCTCCCACTGTAGTGTCCAGTCAGCCACCAACAATTCTGCCACCAGTACCCGGCTCCACGCCCAGTCCACCCACTGCTCCTGCTTCACCGGTCCTCGCTTTCACGGCAGAGGATCTGCGGGACCTGGGTTCACAGATTGCAGTGGCCGTTGCCCAAGCAGTGTCACTCAAACTGGGGATCACTCTCAAGGCGGCCTCAATCGCCTCTGCAGCCGATCGCATCATCGATCGTGTAATCGCCAGAAAGCTGCATGGTCTCGACACCCGTCCTGCCCCTCGACGTCCGGCTCGCTCTACAGGGGGGCCACAGACTCCCCCACGCAAGCCGGCTCGCTCTTTCAAGCGATCCAAGCCCAGGAAGGCCGCTGCCCTATCTTCCACTCCTCAGCAGAGTCGGCCTCGCCCCCTTCCAGAGCAACAACTGACGCCCGTCGTGGCACCCTTGACGGACATGGCCTCACCTCCGTTGCTGGAGGACGTCCGTCTCTGTCTGTCTCCAGACGGCGGGACGACTCCCCCCTTCGACTCCTTCAGTAGAACTGTTTTGGGAGCACGGCACAAGCTCCCGCTTCTGCAGGAGGCGGCCAACAGGGATCGCCCCCATGTCATCCTACTGCAAGAAACCCTGCTCCCAGATAGTTCCACTTTTCGTCTCTCGGGTTACACCACCCATCTCCTCCCGTATGTTCGTGGCGTCACACGAGGGTGTGCCGTTCTGGTCCAGGACCACATTGCATGCACAGATTGTGACCCTCCTCCTTTCTGTGGATCTGATGTGGAGGTCCAGGGCGTGGTTCTACACCTGGCAACGTCACCCCTGACGGTATATAATAAAGAACTTAAACTTGCTAATATGCCTCTCAGACAATGGGTAACTAACAGTTCTAGGCGTCAAGAAATCATAGTGTGATTTTCCAGGATGAAGTTTCAACAATTACTTCAGTACTTGGACTACAATGGAACACCGCTGGACACACTGAAATTAAAACCAGACCGAAAAGTTACATCTAACAAAACGTTTGTTACTTACAGAAGTGAGTAAAGTTTTTGATCCACTAGGTATATTTACCCCTATAACAATAAAGGGAAAACCATTAATTCAAGATTCATGGAAGGAAAAGGTAGACTTGGACGATCCCCTACCAGATAAGTACACAGAGGAATGGGAACCACTGGAAAAGGAATTACTACAACTAGAACAATATGAAATATCTAGAGCTACAGTAAAAGAAGGTGAAGAATGCACTTTACACCCCTTTTGTGATGCTTCATCAAAAGCATATGGAGCAGCAGCATATATAGTTACACAATCAAGATCCCCGCTTTTAACAAGTAAAGCACGGGTAGCACCAGTGAAACCCAGAACTATCCCACAAACGGAATTAACAGCGCTACTGATTGGCGTCAGGCTTGGAAAGCTATCAGAAAACCTTGGATGATATCAACACTTACATATGGTCAGGTAATGAAGTAGCGTTAGTGGGTGAGAAATAATGGACCAAATTAACTTATGTAAAGAACCGTGTTGCTGAAATTCATGAAGTGCAGAAAGATTTTCAGTTTATGCATGTAGGAAGCAAATACAATCCTGCAGATAAATTAAGCAGAGGGACCACTACTGAGACTCTTATGAAAGACTATTTATGGTTCCAAGGCCATCAATGGCTCATGGATAGGGCAGAGTGGCCAGAACAGAAGATGTATGTAGTATCGCCTGTAGGCATTCCTCCTCTGGTTACAGTGAAGGCTGATGAGCCAAACAAACTAATAGACCTTACTAAATTTTCATCTCTTGGAAAGTTGCTGAGAGTCACTGAATATGTACTGAAGTTTATTAATAAATGAAGAGAAAAGGATGGACAAGTCGTTATAAAATCTCACCAATATCCTTCTGGGTAAACCCCGCTGTAGGGGGTCACCTTGACTTGGTGGTGGGGCTTGAAGCGTGGTTGGCAGTGCCACCTACTTGGGAGGCATGCCTACCTTTGTAGGGTTCGCCATTTGTCGGTCTCGTGGACCAAGCATCCCCTACATTACTGGTAGAGGAGGCCTGCTGGTGATGTTAGTCCCTGCCTTATTGCCATCGAGGGCGGGACTGTCACCTCCCCACGTGTTTGCCGTGCGTGGCGTCCCGGAATGCTGGGAGACGGGAGTCCTGGAGGTTGAGTGATGCTACACGATGCACCCTGCAGCTAGCAATACACCTCTTTGGTCCCTTATTCTGGCTAGACATGCGGCCTGGTTGGGCCCGACCAGGGCATTGGCTAGGGTCATGTGGGCACTGGGGGGCCTGGTGGCTCCTATCGTCCTGAAGTTACCCTTGTCCGGGTCCCCCAGTGGTTACCTGCGTATACTCCTCTGCTACCCCTGGGGTCATCAGTGGCTCCGTCCCTGACATATGGCCTCTCCTTGGGCTCCATGGTGAGTGGGGGGGATGGGAGAGTGCGGTCATATGGTGCTTATTATGGAAAATTCCGATAATCCCCAACATGGCCAAAAGGATGATGACCATATATCTGCCCCTGGATTTCCCTCTGACCCATCTAATGAAATGGTTCCGTCTTCTACAACTGCTTCTCTTATTACGACATTGGAACCTTATCAACAATTGACACATTCAAAGTCCTGTAGGGCATCTGGTCCTACTAGTACTATTTTGTCCCCACGTGAGGTCTTGCCTGGCTTTTATGAACCAGCCCATTTTGCTCGGTACCTGGTGATCCGGGCAGTGGAGGGTGTCCATGTGGCAGACTTAGATATTTTTGAGGTGTACCGGACTATTGTTTCTGCTTGTGGTAGGGAGCCAAAAATGTCATCACAATAGGATGGGAGCCTCCTTGTGGAGGTCACCTCTCCAGAAGAGAGAGATCGACTCTTTGCTCTGTCCAAAGTATCTGGGACCTCTATTACCTGCTTGCCGCATCCCACTTTCAACCAGTCTCATTGGGTGGTCTACTCTCTAGAGCTGCTCCAGTACTCAGAAGAAAAACTTCTTGAACTGAAAGTCCGTGGTGTCATCAAAGTGGAAAGATTCCACAAGAAGATTGATGGTATCCTTTTGCCTACGCCCTCCCTTTTGTTGACTTTCGATGCCATTCAACTTCCTTCTTCCATTAAGATTGCTTGGTTATCATTAAAGGTGAAGCCATATGTACCCAGTCCGAGACGTTGTTATCACTGTCAAAAGTATGGCCACATCAGCAAATACTGTCGTCTCCTATTGCAGGGGCTTCCCGCAATATGTGTCACATGTGGAATTTCCCATGAGAATTTGAATTGTTCTGGTACGGAGACCTGTGTTAACTGTGGGGGTGACCATGCAGCTACTCCAAATCTTGTGACAGATATAAATTTGACTATGAGGTTTTGGCTCTGCGCATTCATGAGAGAACTACCTTTAAAGAGGCTAAACACAGAGTTATGTCTATGTATATTTGACCTGGAGTTTCCTTCGCTTCAGTTCTGTCACGGTCCATCCAGTCAAGCCGCCATTCTGGTGGCAGTGAACGGGATTCTCGACGATGTGAGAGTCAGGGTATTCAGTCAACCTCCAGCACGTCCGATAGGATGCTGATTCCCTCGGTGCCTGTCAGCAACAAATTTCCAGCTTTGGGAGACACTGCTGATGGCGAAGACACCTCAGCTAGTACTTCCAGGAATATGTCTAAGAATATCTCCGTGATTCCTTCTGAACTTGTTTAGGCTGAGGTACATAACCCTCACCAGTCCTCCTCTAAAAGCATTCGTGAATCCTCTGAGTTATTGATAGATGTTCCCCCAACTAAAGCTTCCCATGCCAATCAGGGTGGCCCCTCTGATAGTGCTATTGTGTTGGTTGTAGCTACCGAGCTGGATGCTGTCGCTGTGGGCCCAGACCTCAAAGTATCCCCACTACGGTCATGGGCTAAGTCCACTTCCGCTTCTCAGGATCCCAGCCCTGTGGGATGCACTACTGTTCATACTTCTCCTTCTGATGGCACTGCCTGCTCTGATCTGGCTAAGGCAACTTGCAGTCCCTCTACCAAGTCATCTTTTGCTCCACCACAGAAGAAGAATATTGTTCTGCCTGCCTCTTCCTCCACTTTGCTATCTTCAAAATCAGGTATTTTGGTCTCCTCATCCAAGGGGATAGCTGTAGGAAAGAAAAATATTAAAGCTAACCCTCGGCCAAATACACAGAAACCCGTCAAGGTTCCCAGCGTCCGGAACTCTGGAGAGGCAAGGTTATCTCACCCCCTATCCTGATTATTTCTTCACAAGGGATACTATGGCGTTCTCAGTCAGTGTATTACAATGGAATTGTAGAGGTGTAATGGCAAATTGGGTGGAATTGCAGTTATTACTCTGCTCTGAACCAGCTATATGTCTGTCTTCAGGAGACGATGGTGGGGGACAGACAGTTCCTTTCTATTAGGGGGTATAAGGTCTTCCACGCATCCCCTCCTGGTGGTCACAGCAGTGGATGTGCAATTTTGTGCCGTTCTGATGTCCCCTTCATATCCTTTGCATTATAGTCTCCCTTTCAAGTTCTAGCAGTACAGATGCACGTTGGGTGGTGCTATACCATCTGTTGTCTGTACCTTCCACCTTCCATTCCTGTTATGTGTGCTGATCTAGAAACCCTTATCAGCCAACTTTCACCCCCTTTCCTACTCCTTGGTGACCTTAATGGCCGCCATCCTTTGTGGGATGACTCACTTTCAAATCCGCAGGGTGATCTTCTTGCCTCTTTGGTTGGGGATTTAGATTTGGTTGTCCTAAATGATGGAAGGCCGACCCATTTTCATGTTCAGATTGGCACGTATTCTGTCATTGATCTCTGACTGTGCCCTTCATTTTTCTTGGGAGGTTATGGATGATCTACGTGGTAGTGACCATTATCCTGTGATGGTCCAGCCTACTTGCTCTGTTCCTGCAGCCCATATGCCACACTGGTGTCTGGATAGGGCTGATTGATCTCTCTTTGAGGAACTATGTGTATTTGCCAACAGGGTTACTGATTTTTCAACTATCGATGATGCCGAATGTTATTTTACTAAGACCATTTTCTCAGCAGGGGTTCATTCCATCCCACAGACTTCTGGTGTTTTTTCCCGGAGATCTGTGCCATGGTGGAATGATGACTGCTCCATAGCAAAGGGAACTTACAAAGCAGCTGCCCGTAGGTTTTTTGCCAATCGTAATGTTGTCTTTCTAATAGTTCAGTTTCACAAAGCACGTGCTCATCATAGATGGGTCATGAAGAATGCTCGCCGTAACTCGTGGAGGTAATATGTTTCTTCAGTTACATCCTCGACTCCCATGTCTATGGTGTGGAAAAATGTGTGCAAGATTTCTGGTAGGTTCTTGCCCTCATCTCCACCTGTGTTGCTGCTTCACAGGGAACTTGTGTCTGCACCAGATGCAGTAGCCTCTGCTTTCGCAAATCAATTTTATGCTGTCTCAAAAAAGGATCCTTCTCAGCCATTTGCTACCTTTCATAGGAATCAGGAGAGGCTGGGTCTTGACTTTCGCTCTCGTGGTGGAGAGCTGTATAATTAAGACTTCAGCCTCCGTGATCTGCGTGCTGCCCTCTCAGAGTGTCATGACACTGCTCCTGGGCCTGACGACATTCCATACGCTCTGCTCCGTCATCTGCCAACTGATTCACTTCGGTTTTTATTGGACCTCTTTAACAGGGTTTGGAGTGAGGGCTCTGTTCCCAGGAGTTGAAAGTTGGGTATTGTCCTGCCCATTCCCAAGCCTGGTAAAGACCATTCCCAGGTCACCAACTATCGCCCTATCACTTTAACATCATGTGTGTGCAAGCTCTTCGAGAAGATGGTCAATGTCAGGCTTATGTGGTTTCTGGAGAAGGGCTGCTTTCTCTCTCCGTCGCAGAGTGGTTTCCGTAAATTACAGTGCACTTCAGACAACCTTATCAGGCTCGAGGCGTCGATCTGTGAAGCTTTTGCTTCTAAGCAACATCTTGTGGCTGTGTTCTTTGACCTTGAGAAGACTTATGACACTGCCTGGCTCCATGGCATCCTCCAACAACTTCATGCCTTTGGTTTACTTGGTCGTCTGCCTGTGTTGCTTGGAGACTTCTTGTCTGATCGTGTGCTTAGGATCCATGTGGGTTCTACCCTCTCTGGGCCACTGTGCCAGGAGGAAGGTGTCCCACAGGGGAGTGTCTTAAGTGTTTCCCTGTTTGCAGTGGCCATCAATGATATCATTGACACTGTGCCTGCTGGGGTGAACCTCATCCCTTTATGTGGATGACTTAGCTATATGGTTTTCTGGCTCCCGCATGTCTGCTATTGAGCCGAGTATGAAACTTGCCTTGGACAAGATTTCTGCCTGGGCCACTTCCAAGGGTTTTCGGTTTTCCCCTTCTAAGACTGTGGCTATGCACTTCTGTAGGATGAGAGGGGTACACCCGGACCCTGATCTCCAGCTTTGTGGCAGGAGACTCCGTTGTGTGACAGAGACGAAATACTTGGGCCTGACGTTTGACTGCCGTTTGACATGGGTTTCACACTTGGCAAATCTTAAAACATCATGTATGAAGGCTCTCAGTCTATTGAAGGTTCTCTTGGGGTGCTGATTGGAGGATGCTCTTTCATTTGTTTCAGGTTTTTGTAACCTCCAAGCTGTCATATGGCTGCGAGATCTACTCGTCTGCAACAGAGTCCAGACTAAAAACTCTAGATGCTGTCTATCATGCTGGTCTTCGCCTCGCAACTGGGGCTTTTCGGTCGTCTCCAACTCCCAGCTTGTTGGTGGAAGCTGGTGTGCCTCCCTTAGTTCTACTGCATCAGTCTGTTGCAGTACGGTGCTGGCTCCGGATTCATCGCCTTCCAGACTCACTTGTCTGTGAGTGTGTGACGAAACAGTCTTGTTTTTTGTATTATAGTAGACACCCTCACATGCCTCACCCGTTTGGCTATAGGGTTCCGGATATTATGGAGGAGTTTGGTTTGTCAGCAGTACATGTCAGTCCTGTTCGGATCCCAATGGTTGCGCCATGGATATTGGCCAAAGTAACTTTCTGCAGGTCTTGCAGGCTCAAAGGATTCTGTCGTTCTTCAGTGTCTTTTAGTTATTTTTAGAACATTCTTCTAGTCATGGTGGATCTGTGCCTTTGTATACTTATGGCTCTAAATCCGCATCTGGTGTTGGTTTTGGAGTGGTATTTCCCAATTTTAGCCGTGGAGGTAGTCTTCCTTTGGTTGCCTCAGTTTTTACTGCAGAGTTGTCAGCTATCGTTTTAGCCCTGACGTTGGTGTTTGTTCACCCTGACAATTATTTTACTATTTTCAGCGACTCTCAAAGGACACTTTTGGTCCTGGACTCTTTTAACTCTTCCCATCCTATAGTTTTAGCTATCTTGGAGTGGCTGTTCCTCGTTCGTCGTCGGGGGAAGAGAGTGGATTTTTTTTGGGTTCCCGCACACGTTGGTGTGGTGGGCAATGAGAAGGCGGACGCATTGGCCAAGGATGCGGCTTCTCAACAGCCCCCACCCAAATATCCGCTTCCTGTTTCTGATGTAACACCTTACTTGCGGTACGGAATTCATACGTGTTGTCAGAGACGCTGGGATGGTGCTGCTCATAATAAGCTGAAAGAGGTCTTTCAGAGAGGGGTTGTGCTAAGGGTTCACCCTTCCATGCCTCAGCGATTGGAGGTGGCTCTTGCTAGGCTTCGCATTGGGCACTCTCAGCTTACACATGGGTTCCTGATGAGTGGTGAGACTCAACCGTACTGTGATGATTGCCTTGTTTCCCTGACTGTCCGTCACTTGCTTGTCGAGTGTCCAAGTTTGGGGGACCTGCGTCAGAGTTTCCTCCATAAGCCTAGAGGGGTGCAGATGGTGCCTACTGTCTCTCCTCAATGCTTGATGGAGCCTATAGCGATTTCACTGATGTTTTTAGTTTTCTTCAGGAGGCGGGCCTCCTTCCACTTTTATAAGTAATTGATATATATATATATATATATATATTTAACATTCTTTTATTATTTTCAGTGTTTTATTTCTAGTAATATTTATTGACTTTATTTTGAATATGCACTATTTATTTACTGGGTCTTTTAGCGTGTTGTCAGTGGCATATCAGCCTGGCAGTTGCGTCGCCAGTTCCTACTACAATATATCAATTTCAGCTTCAGTCACTTTTTCTCGAAAAATTTAACATATCGGACTATGACTAGAGAGAGAGAGAGAGAGACCTTAATTGTTTTCGTCAGCTGGTAAGTGTTGCCAACATGGCTGATTTAGCGCTAGCAACTAGCTAAAATGAATTGCCTTTTCCTCTTGTTCAGCCACGATTTTTTTCCCCTACCTAGTACTGTTATAGCCATAAGATAAACGGTAACTGCAGACAATTATTACCTTAGTTTTCTTTTACACCGTAGCATTTGTTATTCCTACGATCTTATTCTGCATCTAAGGCGCTTTAGCATTATTCAGTCACAAACTAGCTAATTCTGTATTTTGCCTGTTGTCCATTATATTGTAAAAAGACTGGTACAATACAGCAGTACTGGTGTCTATATATATATATATATATATATATATATATATATATATATATATATATATTGTGAAAAATATTTAATGGTTCTGGTAAACAAATCGGGGCCCTCACTCTGGGCACCAAAATGTGAAAAATATTTAATGTATATAAATCGGTATCCTTACTCGGGCACCAACAATGTAAAATAATTCTGGTATTTCCTAATAAACAACTCTTAGGTCGTTACTTGTCCATAAAGTTGTCCTTAAGTAAATTCAAACAAGTCTCATAGGGTTAGGTGAACCGTAACTTAACCTTAACTCACCTACAATAACTATTTCTCTTCTATCTCTTAGCTAATCCCCCCTTGAATTGGCCAATTCGTAAAGGTTACTTAGCTAGTGAAGAGGGAGTGTCAGACAACCGATGATAATGGGGCTGATTTGTATAATTGCTTGAGCAATCAAGCGTCCTTTAGGTGCTTATGTACAACGTGCTAGCTTGACTATGACTACGAGCAGTGAGTGAACGCGGCAGGCCCCAGTTCCTCATAGAATTGTGGGTTGCCAACTATTAATTAATTACAGTATTAAATACAGTTAGATTACATCATGATATGTACAGGGCGAATCTAACAAATTAATCTTAGTTTTAATTAACCTAAAGTTAAACCAGATATTCCCTCTAACTGTGTAAATATCTTAATTCGACATCTGCTTTTACACGAAGATCTTTCCATCCTCGCCACGTCATCTAACGCGCAGACGCAGTTTAAGTCAGTGGAAAATTCCATATAATTACATGTATTTACAATATAGAGTTGTCCACGAGGGTTAAATGCAGTTGTAAGAATTATTAAAGAGAACGTACTTTCTGGGTTTAAAAAATCGCTCTAGTTTTCCTCTGCTTTTAACCAAGGGCAACTATCATAAAAGTAGAGAGCGCAACTGCTCTGGGGGAAAGTATTTCCCCCCCCCATATATATATATATATATATATATATATATATATATATATATATATATATATATATATATATATATATATATATATATATATATATCAAGGCTACATAATGTCAAAGGTCCAAAGTGTATGTTGGGGGCGGATCTGGAGGAGCATGGGTTTTAGGTGAGGTGCCCTACATTTTGACTGTTCAGATATGGCAACCCTATGTTAGCAGCATATGTCACGAAGTCCTAAGAAGGATTAACTGTCGTCTAGTATGTCTGACATGCATAAACTGTAAGATACTTGAATCCACAATAAGAGATAATGTAATGTAGCACATATTACTTCATTTTTTTTCCAACTATGCAACATTGGTTTAAACAAGGCTGATGAAACAACTGTTTAGCTATTGCAGGTATTGGACCAGTGAGGAATGATCTTTGAAGAGAGTGGGGAGACAGATGTGATTTTCATGAACTTTGTCAAGGCCTTTGATAAGTGCCACACAAAAGACTCTTCAGCAAGTCAACTGGATACAGAATAACTAGACTGATAGGTAATTAAATTGCATATTTCCAGACAGGGAAAAACCAGAGTCTAAGGGATTATTTCCAAAGTGTACGGATCCTCCAGTATATTACCAATATGCCGGGAATCGAACCCGGGACTCTCAGGTGAGGGCCAGGCAGCATATTAGTAATATGTTGGATTGTTTTTCCTGTGTACAAAACAGGTTTCTGTCTTCAAAGTGTACGGATGTTCTGAGTTGGTAAGTCAGAGAAGTGTGCGGGCCACAGTACTATTAGCTATCTATCTATCTATCTATAGCCCGACGCCCTAATCCCGCAAAGGGTGGCCGCAGACAAAACGCCTCCAAGTCGCTCTATCACCCACCATTTGACTACCCTCCCCCCAACTCACCCCCCTCCCTCATATACCTCTCAACTCCATCCCTCCACCTCATCCTCGGTCTACCCCTCCCTCTCCCTCCCTCCACCTCACCTACATACATCCTCTTAGTCAGTCTTTCATTCTCCATTCTCTCCACATGTCCAAACCACCTCAGTGTATTTCTCTTAATCTCAGCCACATCCACATCCACCCCACAACGTTCCTTCACTTCTTCATTCGTCATCCTGTCCCTCCACATCACTCCACACGCTCCTTTCAAGTAACTCATTTCCACTGTTCTCACTCTTGACTTGTTCCCCTCTTGCAAGGTCCATGCCTCGCTTCCATACGTCAGGGTAGGGATCACAATACTATCATGCAGTGACTTCTTAACTTCCATACTCACCTCCCTATTTCTCATCACTGTTTTCAGTGAAACAACAATCTTCCTTCCCTGCTGTACCCTTTTACGCACTTCATCCCCCAAAGTTCCATCCTTACTCATCACACTACCCAAGTACTTGAATGCACTCACACTCTCTATATCCTCACCATCCAACCTCACTGTACATTCTGTGACTTCATTCCTCTCAACACCATAACTTTACTTTTGTTTACATTAACTTTCAGCTTCTTCCTCCTACACACTGTCCCAAATTCTTTTACCAAACCTTGCAACTCCCATTCATCTTCACTCAACAATACTGTATCATTAGCAAACAGCAACACCGGAAACTTCCAAATCTCACCCTCATTCATTAGAGCCACCCCCACATCCACTGCCCTACCCTGCACCTCGTTTCCTACCCCATCCATGTATATATTAAACAGCCATGGAGACATCACAGAACCCTGTTTCAGTCCCACATTCAGATAAAAAAAAATTCACAGCTCACCATCCACTCGCACCGTAGCCCTAGCTCCTTCATACATACTTTTCAAAGCATTCAACAATTTCCCATCCACTCCTTATATTCCTAATACTTTCCACATACCTTGCCTATCTATTCTGTCATATACTTTCTCCAAGTCCATGAAGGCAGCATACACTTTCTTTCCCTTCTCTAGATACTTCTCCACTAAACATCTTAGAACAAATATCTGATCTACACACCCTTTTCCCTTCCTAAATCCCCCTTGTTCTTCTCCAACTAGCTCCTTTGTCATATGCCTAACCCTATCAATGAGTATTCTACCATATATTTTACCAGTCACACTAAGAAGGCAAATATCCCTATGGTCACCACATACTTCTCTCTCACCTTTTCATACCTGATTTCCAGTCCTCTGGAACCCTTCCCTCTTCCCAAGCCAATCTACACAACTTCCATATCCATTCCACAACAATCTCACCTCCATACCTCAGCATTTCACCACACTCCATCAATTCCTGGGGCCTTCCCCAACTTGATCTTCATTGCTTCCACTCCTTCCGTCCTACTGATCTCTTCCTCCCTCCTCTCATCTCTCCTTCTCCCAGCCATTCCCCAACCACTTATACTCGCACTGCTGTCACCCTTTACATTCAACAAATCCTCATAGTGCTCCTTCCATCTCCTCAATTTCTCTCTCTTCTCCAACAATCTACTATCCCTATCTTTCACTCCCCTACTATATCCCCTTTCACACTGCCTTACTTTCTTTATCTCCTTCCAAAACAATTTCTTACTCTCCCTCCATTTCACACTCAGATTCCTCCCAAACTCATCCACTTTCTTCTTACTCTCCTTCGCCAGTCTCTTCACCTCCCTTCTAATACTCACATATACCTCTCTCTTCTCTCTCTCATCTTCTCCCCTACCTCTACTCGCTAACCATTCACTATATGCCTTCTTCTTTTGTTCCACAGCTCGTTTCACCTCATCATTCCACCATGCTGTCCCTTGCACACCCTTGCATCTCCTCCCCACTCCACAAACCACCTCACACGCTGTGCCTATCTCTTCCGTAAATATCTTAGGTCTTCCACCCCTTCCATCTGCTCTAGCTCATACCTTCCCAATCTTTCTTCCACTATGCTCTTATACTCTGCCATTTTCTCACTACCTTGCAAATTCTCCACTTTTCTCATAGGAGCTGTTTCCTCCTGTCTTCCCCTTCGTCTCCTCAACCATTTTCTTTACAGCTTCACCTTGGCCATCACTAAGTGATGGTCCGAGACTCCATTCCCCCACCCTCTCCACATTCTTGCATCCAACACTTGTCTTCTCATTCGCTCATCCACACACACGTAGTCTATCATTGCCTTTCGTTCAACAAGTTCACCATCCATCCTCCTCATTACTCTCCATGTATACCGGTGGATCATCTCATGGAAGTAGATGTTGGCTATTGCCAGCACAGATGTCCACCAAAGCACTACCATTCCCATCTACGTCAGCTGGCACACCCCACTGACCAACCACTCCATCCACTCATACATTCCCAACTTTGCCATTCATGTCTCCAATCAAAAGCACTCTCTCGCTCCTCTCAAATTTGTCCATACATGCTTCTACTCACCCAAAACTCATCTTTCACTCTTGCCACTCGGTCCTCTGTCAGAGCATACACACACACAATCACCCACGCTTGCATACCTACTTTTATCCTCACCCATACAATCCTTGCACCCACTGTTCCATTCTCTTATATTCTCCTTCCACTTCTTGCTTATCATCAGACATACTCCCTCTCTTGCCCTCTCATTCTCATTAACTCCCGCACATATACCTAATCCATATTCCCATTCTATCACCCTTTCCCCTAACCATTTAGTTTCAGTCAATCCACATATATCCACTCTTGCATCCTCAAGCACCTGAACAATCTCTCTTTCACTTCATCATTCACTCCTCTCACATTCCATGTTCCCACCCTCAGAATGTCCTTTGTCCGTTCCTTAGTCGTCAACGTATGGTCCGTCCAGGTCCGAGGCCTTTATTAGCTTTTTTTTAGTTAGTTCTTTTTACGGGGTGGGGAACTAACCCACCACCAACCCTTTTAGTCGCCTCATACGACAAGCAGGGATACTGGGGGAGTATTCTTGAAACCCCCCTACCCCCAAGGGGTTCTATTAGCACTGATTATAAATTATCCATCAGGATGTGTCTAGTGTAAAATATTCTTGTTTGCAGAAACAAATTTGTGTGATAAAACTGAGACCAGAGAAGACGAAGCTACTTTAAAAGAAGATACCATTACTTTACAAGAGCAGTGGAGACTTTTTTTTTTTTTTTTAACCCTAGTAAATGTGAACACAAAAATTTTCAATGCTCATAATACCTGGTGCATGAACAAAATATGAATTGGACTATATTGCGTAAGACTGTACAAGAGATAGATCTAAGTGTAAAGTGACAATATTATAATCCTTTGATCCAGGATAAATTTATAATATTAATTCGATACAGCTGTCTTTTCCGAACTTAGATATGAGGATCTAGAGAACTCAGTTCAAATCATTGGTACGTGTCCATTTAAAATATGCCCACAAGTGGAAAACATTAAAGCAACAGAAACTGTTCTTAGTATTGCAACGAAAATAGTACAGTTTATTAAAAAAGAGTGACTACAGAAACTAGACCTGCCAAGTGTGGTATACTGCAGACTCCAAGGGGATACCCCTGGGACACCACTGAGGTTTATAAGATGATAAATGAAGGTTCGGATTCATATATATATATATATATATATATATATATATATATATATATATATATATATATATATATATATATATATATTGTTACGGAACAGAGAAAGATAATGTACACCTTATGTGAGAATACTAAAAAAATCACTACTGTCCCGTAAAGTTCCAGGTTCAAAACAAAGAGTTAGGTAAAATTACAAGTTAAAGTTTAATGCTCAAACTAACAAAACATTCAGGACTCATAAGGATAATGTAATGGCAAAAAACAGGTTAAATATATGGTTAACTGCAATAGCCTCTATTAACACGATATTAGCAAGAGTAAATTTATCTAAGTCAGCCCTGATAAAATGAAAATAAACCAGGTAATGCTCAGTTAATGCAAGATGAATTATTACAGATACAAACTATTATTAAAAATGACTGACATAAAACCCAACATTAATTAAAAGCCTCACTAGGCCCAAGAATCAACCTTATGCTACACAGTACAAGAAAAAATACAACAGTTATACTCAAATTACACACAGATGCTAGATGTTTGGAGATTTCTTGAGCACTCACCATAATAATATCTGTACAGGGGAGGACAGAGATGTGAACAAAATGAGGAGCAGATCTAAGTGGCAATGATGCAGAGACTGAGCTCATTATATAGGGGCCAGCAGAGCTTGATACAACTTGTAAGAAGGACGCGCAAATGAAGCCATGAGGACAAAAAGCTGAAAATCCCGCTCTGAATAACAGAGAGAACGACTTTACTATAACGGTAGAAGGGGGGGACTGAGGCAGAACACGCTCGTGATCAAACATGCAGCAACTGTGCGTTAAAATTACACAAAGGATGATGAAATCATAGGCTATGTAACACCTCCCCACAAAGAAAAAAGAAATTTACAAAGGAAATTTATTACTCTAAAACAATCTGTATCTGGCATTACAGAACATGCAAAAGTCTTTCCTAGTGTTACAAAACATGAGATCTCCCTAGCACGTTCAGTCATAGGTACTTGCCAGTATCCCTTTAACAAATCAAACTTACTTATGTACCTAGCCTTTCCGATCTTGTCTATGCAATCTTCCATACGAGGGAGAGGGTAAGTGTCTGTTTTGGTTATCTGATTAACACGTCTGTAGTCGATGCAAAGCCTCTGTGACCCACCTGGCTTAGGGACTAGAGTGACAGGAGAACTCCACTCGCTCTGACAGGGCTCAATCATCATGTGGTCCAACAGGTAGCCAAGCTCCTTCTCGATGAGAGGAACTTTCACTGGGTTCACACGGTAAGGAGGCAGTTTAATCGGCTTTGCGTCTCCAACATCGACATCATTCATCAACACAGTGGTTCTTCCTGGAGTGGCACGGAACACTTGTGGGTACTCCTGCAGTAATGCCGAAAACTCCTGCCTTTCCTTGGGAGGTAGATGAGAAAGCTTAGTCTGGAGATCATTCATGATATCAGGATTCTTCCCCAAAGTATCACTCAGGCTCATACTGCATGGGAGAGCTTCACTTGCAGACTCGGGTGGAACAGCTACAGTGCAGACTGGGTTATTTTCGTCCCGCCTGTGATATAACTTTAGCATGTTGATGTGACAAAGTTGCTTGTTCTTTCTACGATCTGGTGTGGCGATGACATAGTTGACATCACTGAGTTTCTTCTCCACGAAATAAGGACCACTAAACTTGGCTTGAAGAGGTTGCCCATGCACTGGTAGCAGAATCAAAACCTGATCTCCTGGCTGAAAGTGGCGTAACCTAGACTTCTTATCATACCAAGTCTTCATCTTCTCCTGAGCAGCTCCTAAATTCTCTCTCACCAGCTGTAAAGCAGTGGACAGCCGTTCTTTGAACTTCATCACATACTCCAGCAGGTTGACGTCATCTTCCTCCAGCATTCCTTAAGGGGTCCTCTTACTTCATGGCCAAACAGTAGTTCAAAAGGTGAGAAGCCCAGTGATTCATTTGGAGATTCTCTTGCAGCAAATACAACGAATGGAAGACCTTTATCCCAGTCTTTCTGATGTTCCAAACAGTATTTCTTGAGCATCGATTTGAGTGTTTGATGATATCTCTCCAACGCTCCTTGGGTCTGGGGATGGTATGCTGAAGACGTGATCTGGGTGATGCCCAACTCTTTTAGAGACTGCTTGAAAACATTTGACATTAAATTACTTCCCCGGTCTAACTGTACCTCCTTGGGCAGACCAAACTTTGTGAAGAACCCCAGCATTTCCTTAACCACGTTCTTTGCTGAGATGTTTCTAAGTGGAATGGCTTCAGGATAACGAGTAGCCATATCAATCAGGGTCAACACATAAGAAAATCCTGAAGAAGTCTTAGGAAGAGGGCCCACAATATCCACCAACACACGGGTGAAAGGCGCCTCAAAAGGAGGAATGGGAACTAGAGGTGCAACCTTTTCGGTCTGATTACACTTCCCCACAACTTGACAGGTGTGACAAGACTTACAATACCAGGAAACCTCCCTGAAGATACCTGGCCAGTAGAAGTGTTTCAAAATGCGTGCCACAGTCTTCCTCACTCCAAGGTGTCCTGCCAAACTGGTATCATGAGCCACTCGAATGATATCCTGCCTACAAACACGAGGGATGACAACTTGATGTACAACTTCCCATTCACAGTCGGCTGATGCTGTTAGGGGTCTCCACTTCCTCATAAGTACTCCTGACTTTACATAATAACAAGTAGAAGCACCGGCTGACTCTTCTTCACTGTAAGCAGAGTTAGCTAGACCTTTCAACTCAGGGTCAGCAACCTGCAACTCAACCAACTCTTGACGAGACAAATTATCAACACTACGGGGTACTGCCTCATCTGGTGAGTGGTCCAAATTAGCAAGAAAAGTGTCAGCTAGGATAACATCATCATCATCATTATCCTCTAAATCACCAGTAACTTTAGACTTAGCCCTAGTGACAGCACATGCAGGGAACACATCAGGGACATCACAATCCTGGGACGCAGCCACTGGCTCACTAGACAACTGAGGAGCTGGACACACTTGACTTCCACCAATATCATTTCCAAGTAAGAAAGTTACACCTGACATTGGGAGTGTCTTAACCAACCCAACCATAACGGAACCATTAACAAAACCAGACTCTAAATTCACTCTGCACAGAGGGACAGAGAAGTAATTATTCCCTACACAAATTTTTAAAATAAAATATTTTCCCAGTAGGAGGGTTTTTGTGATACCATTATTAATATTTACCAAGAAAAAAACCTGCCTGAAAGGATAAAAACGTGTAAAAGGAAATTGTTTAGGCAGATTATCTTATATATATAATAGGAAAAAGTACAGCTGTACTGACATACAATTTATAAACATTACTTGGATCCTCATATACGCGGTTTTATTTTTCATGATAGGTAAAAATATTTAGGTTCCATGAGCATCCACCTGAAGTGCTGTGTATGTCGTCTTTAGGTTGAGTGGATTTTTAATATAGGGGGAGACTCTCTTCGCATTTTTCATTTTATTTCAGCTTGATCGTAATGATAAAAGCGATTGCCAATTGTGAATAAGTTTCGACTGGCAGTATACGATTGGACGTTGTTCAGAACTATTTTAGTTGAGTGATGACTGTATGAACATATTTTTGGGTGAAATCGCCCAACATGCATCTTTAAAAAATGTTTTTAAAATCGGTTGGAAATGGCACCGAATAAAATCAAATCATGAGAAACTCCTGAGGGTGAAAAAAAATCACATTTAGACAAAATCGATTTACATGTACGGAGAGCTGACATCTGAGATGCTTAAGAAAAATTATCAGTTGCTGTTTTGCTTACCGAATCAGGAGAGTAATTTCGAGTAATATGTTTTCTTTTCTGTTTGCTGTAGTACCAGTTCAAAACTGCATTTACAATCCTAATTGAAAAAATATATATATTTCCACATAATGAAGATTCGTGTTAGACTATGAGCGACTTTTAATTTTTATTAAAATCTCCCAAATCTGATAACTCGTGGGAGGGAATATTGATGAGCTTTTGTCTCACAAAAATTAATACATGAAAGTATAAACAAAATACGAATACAGTGTTATACAATGTATTACCTTTTATATCTTTCTCCTCATGGAAGATATAAAGTGAATGACACTAGAAAATTAAGATTGAAGGAACACAGACTGACCTGTATCAGTGTCTTCTGGAGATTGTTAGGAAGAGGGTCATTTGTGACTTTTATTTTCATTTGCAATTGTTCTTTCAGGTTAAAATATAGAAGTTTTGTTAAGGTAAAAGCCTCGAATTAAGGAGTGATTCAAAACTATTATGCTAGAGGTGATCCTAATAACCGGATAACTGCGGACAAAAACACTAAATATGCAACTTAAACACATGCACTCTAAAATAGCTGGGAATTATTCCCAATTGTGTATGATAAGAAAACATTTCTGAGCGAGAAAAAATTAACGCTCGGATAAAAATAAAAAAGAACAGTAATAATCCTAAATGAGGTAACACGTGGGATGAAGTTGATTCAGATGTAAAGAAGCCTGGCATTTTAAGGTTTTAAGTCTAACGAGTTTCGTTTCATTAGACGTGTAAAATTCTTGGATATTAAGAGATAAGACATAATGCTTTTTTCTTTATACCTAGTCGTTTAAAGTGGCATCGAGTTTCCAAATCAAATTTTAAAAATGAAATATTTTCCCAGTAGGACTGTTCGTGTGATATAACTATTAATATTAACTATGTAAAAAAATCTAACGGCATAAAAACGTAAAAGGAAATTGTTTAGCCATGGATTATACGAATAGGATAAAGTAGATAGCTGTACTGAGATATTGAATTTATAATCATGACTATGTTCCTCATATACGTCTTTTTAATTTTCAAGATAGGAATCAAAAAAATTCATGTTGCAAGAGCATCCACCTGAACTGCTGTGTATGTCGTGTTAAGGCTGAGTGGATTTTAAATTTAAGAAGAGATTCTATTCGCATTTTTCATTTTATTTCAGCTTGATCGTAATGAAAAAAACGAGTTTCATTTGTAAATAAGTTGCGACTGGTAGTATTCGATTGGACGTTGTTCAAAACTATTTTAGTTGAGTGATGACTGTATGAACACGTTCTTTGGTGAAATCGCTTAATATGCATCTTTCATAAATGTACTGAAAAATAGTTGTGAAACACATCGAATAACTTTCAATCCTCATAAGAATGTTGCGTGGGTGAAGAAATCAGATTTAGACATTATATAGTAAGAAATCGATTCACCACTAAGGAGAGCATTAATACGTGAAAGTTTAAACAAAATACGAATACTGTGTTATACCTTTTATATCTTTTTTCCTCATCATTGGAGTTATATAGTGAATGACACTAGAAAATTAAGATTGAAGGAACACCGTTTGATCTGTATCAGTGTCGTATGGTGATTGGATTATTACGTTAGTAAGAGGGTCATTTGTGAATTTTATTTTCATTTGCAGTGGTTCTATCACTTTAAAAACTGGTAGAAGTTTTGTTACGGTAAAAGCCTCGGCTTTAGGAGTGATTCAAAACTATTATACTAAAGTTATCCTAAAAAGAGCGTAAATACGGGCGAAAAAACTATATATGCAAGAAGGGTGGAAATTGGGTTTTTTAAGCTTAAAGAATCGTGTAATAGGAAATTGATTGTCTGATATATATATATATATATATATATATATATATATATATATATATATATATATATATATATATATATATATATATATAATGAAAAACAAAGTAGACAGCTGTAATTAGATATTCAGCTTATAAACATTACTTGATTTCTCATATACGCCTTTTTATTTTTCATAATAGATATAAATAAATTCAGGTTGCAAGAGCATCCACCTGAACTGCTATGTATGTCGTGTTGAGGCTGAGTGGATTTTTAATTTAGGAAGAGACTCTCCCCATTTTTCATTTTATTTTAACTTGACCGTATTGATAAAAACGAGTGCCAATTCTGACTCGCATTATAAGATTGGACGTTGTTCAAAACTATTTTAGTTGAGTGATTACTGTATGAACACATTCTTAGGTGAAATCGCTCAATATGCATCTTTCACAAATGTACTCAAAAATGGTTGTAAAACTTGCAAGGATGAAAAAATCACATTTAGACAACACGTAGTAAGAAATCGATTCACCACTAAGGAGAGCTGACATGTGATGTGTTTGAGAAAGAAAAGTATCAGTTGCTTTATTCTATCTATCTATCTATTGCCAGACGCATCAATCCCGTTTGGGGTGGCCACAAACAAATCGCCTCCAAGTCGCCCTGTCCCCCGCCATTTCACTGCCCTGCTCCCAACTCGCACCCCCCTCTCTCATATACATCTCCACCCCATCCCTACATCTCATCCTCGGCCTCTCCCTTCCTCTTCCCCCCTCCACCTCACTCACATACACTCTTCGTCAGTCTTTCAACCTCCATCCTCTCCACATGGCCAAACCACCTCAGTGTGTTCTTCATCACGCTTCCTATCACATCCACATCCACACCACAACGCTCCTTTATATCCTCATTCGTCAGCCTGTCTCTCCATGTGACTCCACAGGCTCCTCTAAAATAACCCATTTCCACTGCTCTCATTCTTGTGTCCTTCCAACAACGTCCAAGATTCATTTCCATACATTAGAGTTGGTATCACAATACTGTCATGTAGTAACTTTTTCACTTCTATGCTCACTTCCCTGTTTCTTATCACTGCTTTCAAAGAACCAGCAACCTTTCTTCTCTGCTGTACCCTTTCAAGCACTTCACCCTCCAAACCTCCATCCTTACTCATCACACTACCCAAGTAGTTAAACGTACTCACATTTTCCAAGTCCTCACCATCCAACCTCGCTGTACACTCATTGACTTCACCTCTCTCAAACACCATCACTTTACTCTTCCCTACTTTCACCTTTAGATTCCGTTTCTTACTCTCCCAAACTCATCCACCAAGCCTTGCTGCTCCCCTTCGTATTCACTCAACAACACAGTATCATCTGCAAACAACAGTACAGGGAGTTTCCAAACGCTATCCTCTCTCACCAGGGCCACTCTTACATCCACTACCCTACCTTGTACCTCTTTTATTACCCCATCCATGTACAGATTGAGCAACCATGGAGACATGACACATCCCTGTTTCAACTCAACTTTCAAAGATAAAAATTCACTTTGTTAACCATCCACACGCACTGCAGCCTTCGCACCATCGTACTTACTCTTCACAGCATTGAACAACTTCCCATCTACTCCATATATTAACACTTTCCAGAAATCCATGAAAGCCGCATACAACTTCTTTCCCTTCTCTAGAAACTTTTCCACTAAAGATCTAAGAATGAATATCTGATCTACACAACCTCTCACCGAAAAAAGAGGTTTTCTTTTTAAATCTACAGTAGTACCACTATAAAATATCATCGACTGATTGATTGAAAAATAATATATATTTGCACATAATGAAGATTCGTGTTAGACTATGAGCCACTTTTAGTTTTTGATTAAAATCTTTCAAAACTCTGATTACTCGTCGGAAGGAATATTGATGAACTTTTGACTCCTACATAAATTAATACGTGAAAGTATAAACAAAATACAAATACCGTGTTATGCACTGTATTATCTTTCATATCTTTTTTCCTCATCACCGGAGATATACAGTGAATGACACTTACCAGAAAATTAATATTGAAGGAACACTGATTGATCTATATTAGTGTCGTCTGGAGATTGTTTGGATTGTCATGTTAGGAAGAGGGTCATTTGTGACTTTTATTTTCATTATCAGTGGTTTTGTTACGGTAAAAGCCTAGGCTTTAGGATTGATTCGAAACAAGTGATCCTAAAAACTCTGTAATTACGGGCGAAGAAACAAATAGGAAACTTAAAAACATGTACTCAAAAATAGTTAGGAGATTCCCAATTGAATCTGAAATTAAAAAAAGATTTCTGAGCGAGAAAGAATTTACGCTCGGAAAAAAAAAATCAGTAACAAGCTTAAATGAGGAAACACGTGGGATGAATTTGATTCAGAAGTAACGAATTCGTGAATTTGAGGGATTTTAGCCTAAAGAGTCGCGTAAATTTAAATTGTTTAGGCACTGATTATCTGATATATACAATACGAAAAACAAGATAAACAGCTGTAATTACATATTCAATTAATAAACATCACTTGATTTCTCATTTACGCCTTTTCATTTTTCATAAGTATAAATAAATTCAGGTTGCAAGAGCATCCCCCTAAACTGCTGTGAATGTCGTCTTGAGGCTGAGTGGATTTTTAATTTAGGAAGAACCTTTCTGCATTTTTCTTTTTATTTAACCTGGACCGTATTGATAAAAACAATTGCCAATTGTGAATAAGTTACGACCCGTAGTATACGATTGGACGTTGTTCAAAACTATTTTAGTTGAATGATACGAACACGTTCTTGGCTGAAATCGTTCAATATGCATCTTTCACAAATGTACTCAAAAGTGGTTGGAAAACACATCGAATAACTTCCAATCCTCATAAGAAGCTTGCGAGGGTGAAACAATAATATTAAGATAAAATATAGTAAAAATCAAATCACATGTTAGGAGAGCTGACAACTGAGGTGTTTAAGAAGAAAAAGAATGTTGCATTATAGCTCATCGAGAAATGAAAGTAATTTCGAATAGAAAAGATTTTCTCTCTCCTCTACAGTAGTACCACTTTAAAATTGCATCGAGACTCCCGATTGATTGAAAAAATATATATATATATATATATATATATATATATATATACACACATAATGAAGGTTGGTGTTAGACCATGAGCGACTTTTACTTTTAATTAAGAACTCTCAAAACTCTGATTGCTCGTGGGATAGAATACTGATGAACTTTTGACTCACATAAATTAATACATGAAAGTAAAAACAAATTACGAATACCGTGTTATACAATGTATTATCTTTCAAATCTTTTTTCATCATCGGAGATATATAGTGAATGACACTTACCAGAAAATTAAGATTGAAGGAAAACCGATTGATCAATATTAGTGTCGTCTAGAGATTGTTTGTATAATTACGTTAGGAACAGGGTCATTTGTGACTTTTATTTTCATGTGAACTGAATCTTTCACGTTAAAATGTGGTAGAACTTATGTTACGGTAAAAGCCTCGGCTTTTTGGAGTGAATCAAAACTATTATACTAGAGTCATCCTGAAAACCGCGTTATTGCGGGTGTAGAAACTAAACATGCAACTTAAACACATGTACTCTAAAATAGGAAAGATTCCGAATTGTATCTGATATTAAGAAAACATATCCGAGCGTGAAGGATTTAACGCTCGGAAAAAAAAAAATCAGTAACAAGGCTAAATGAGGAAACACTTGTGATGACAGTGAGTCACAAGTAAAGAAGGGTTATAAACCTAACAAGTTTTGTTTCATTAGACATTTTACCTACGTGGAAAATCAAAGATTAAACTTCTATCTATCTATCTATTGCCAGACGCCTCAATCCCGTTTGGGGTGGCCACAAACAAATCACCTCCAAGTCGCCCTGTCCCTCTCCATTTCACTGCCCTGCTCCCATCTCACACCCCCCTCTCTCATATACCTCTACACCCCAACCCTCCATCTCATCCTCGGCCTCCTCCTCCCTCCTCCCCCCCTCCACCTCACTCGCATACACTCCCATCGTCAGTCACTCACCCTCCATCCTCTCCACATGGTCAAACCACCTCAGTGTGTTCCTCATAACGCTTCCTATCACATCCACATCCACACCACAACGCTCCTTTATATCCTTATTAGTCAGACTGAATCTCCATGTGACTCCACAGGCTCCTCTTAAGTGACTCCACAGGCTCCTCTTAAATAACCCATTTCCACTGCTCTCACTCTTGACTTGTGTCCTTCCCAGAACATCCAAGCTTCACTTCATGACAGTATTGGAATCACAATACTGTCATGTAGTAAATTTTTCACTTCCATGCTCACTTCCCTGTTTCTTTTTACTGCTTTTTAGGAACCAGCAACCTTTTTTCCCTGCTCTACAGTTTCAAGCACTTCACCCTCCAAACCTCCATCCTTACTCATCACACTACCCAAGTACTTAAACTTACATTTTCCAATTCCTCACCATAAAACCTCGCAGTATATTCACTGACCACCTTTCTCAAAGACCATCACTTTACTCTTCCCTACATTCACCATTAGATTCCGTTTCTTACACACTCTCCCAAACTCATACACCAACCCTTGCAGCTCCCCTTCGTCTTCACTCAACAACTCAGTATCATCTGCAAACAACAGCACAGGGAGTTTCCAAACACTATCCTCTCTCACCAGGGCCACTCCAACATCCACTACCCTACCTTGTACCTCTTTTATTACCCAATCCATGTACAGATTGAACAACCATGGAGACATGACATCCCTGTTTCAACCCAATATTCAAAGAGAAAATTCACTTAGTTCACCATCCACACGCACTGCAGCCTTCGCACCATCATACATACTCCTCACAGCATTCAACTTCTCATCTACTCCATATATTCATAATATTTCCCACAATCCTTGTCTATCCACCTGTCATATGCTTTCTCCAAATCCGTGAAAGCCGCATACAACTTCTTTCCCTTTTCTAGAAACTTTTCCACTAAAGATCTAAGAATGAATATCTAATCGACACAACCTCTTCCCTTCCTAAAGCATCCCTGTTCTTCTCCAACTAATTCCTCTGTTCTTTAACTGTCAATAAGTATCCTACCATACACTTTTCCTATTATACTAAGAAGACAAATGCCCCTATGATTACCACACACTTCTTTTTCCCCTTTTCCTTTATACAAGGGAATAATTATACCTTACTTCCAATCCTCAGGGACTCTACCTTCCTCCCAGACCAATCTGCACATCTTCCACACACTCCATCAATTCCTGGGGCTTTGCCCAATTTAACTTTATTCATTGCTTCAACAACTTCTATCCTACTGATTTCTTCCTGTCTTCTCACTTCCCAGCCACTTATACTCGCATTACTTCCTTCCTCTATGTTCAATAATTCCTTAAAGTGTTCTCTCCATCTGCTAACATTTTCTCCCTTCTCCACTAGTAATCTACCATTTCCACCCTGTCTTACTCTCTTCACCTCTTTCCAGAACATTTTCTTAGTTCCTCCACTTTACACTCAAATTCCTTCCTAATTCCTCATCCACTCTCTTCTTACTCTTACTAATCTTCTCATCTCTCTTTCTTTCTGCATATCTCTCTTCGCTTCTCAACTTCCTCCACGCCCCTATTTCTCATCCATTCGCTGTATGCTTTCTTCTTTTGTGCCACAGCCTTCACTACTACGCTGTTCCTTGCACCCTCCCTCCGTCTTCTCTTCCTTCTACACACCACATCACATGCTGCACATATTTCTTCTGTAAATATCCTACACACACCTTCCACGTCTCCCATCTGCTCCAATTCATATTTGCCCAATCGTTCCTCCACTTCTCTGTTATACGCTGTCTTTTTCTCATCTTGTAACCTTTCCACTCTCCTTTCAGGTACTCCTCTCGCCTTTCCCTTCTTCTATTCCTCCATCTTACTTGGATCCTAATTCTGGCCACCACCAAGTAGTGGTCAGAAAGTCCACTCCCCCAACCTCTATAAGCTCTTCCATCCATTACGCGTCTTCGCATCCTTTCATCCACACACATATAATCAATTATTGCCTTCCTTCACTCGCGATGTATACCTGTCGATACTTTTATGCCTGAAAAGCGTCTTGGCCAAAACCAACCCCCTCCCATCACAAAGGTCCACTAACGCACTGTCATTCTCATATATCAGAAGGCTCATCACACACCAGCTATTCCATCCACCTTCACATTCCTTAGTTTACCATTCATATCACCGATCAAAAACACTCATACATTCCAAACCTTTCAGTGCACACTTCCAGATTTGTCCAGAACTCTTCTCTCACTCTGCTAGCACAATCTGGCGTTGGCGCATCCAAACACACAATTGCCCACATTTGTATTCCAACTTTCAACTTTTCCCACGCAATCCTAGTCTTATGCTCCTCTTCCATCTTTTACTAACAACTGTAATTCTTTTCCCCTCTCATTCTCACTTTCTCCTGCACATATACCCAATCCATACTCCCATTCTCTCACACTTTCTCCTCTTCATAACTACGGCTTTAAGATGGCGCCTCGAGATTCCCGATCAAATCATAGAAAGGGAATATGTTCCCAGTACGTCTTCGTTTGATACCATAATTAATATTTACAAACAAGAAAATCTCGAAGAGATAAAAACGTGTAAAAGGAAATTGTTTAGGCATTGATTCTCTAATAAATATAATAGGAAAGAGTAAGCAGACAGCTCTACTGACATACACAAGTTATAAACATCATGACAAAAAAATTCAGGTTTCAAGATCACCCAGATGAAGTGCTGCGTATGTCTTGTTCAGGCTAAGTGGATTGTTAATTTAGGAAGAGACTCTATTCGCATTTTTTTTAGTTCAGCTGCACCGTAATGATAAAAACGAGTGCCAATTGTGAATAAGTTAAGACTGGGAGTATATGATTGCAAGTTGTACAATACTATTTTAGTTGTGATGACTGTATGAACACGTTTTTCGGTAGAATCGCTCAAAATGCATCTTTCAGAAATATATTAAGAAATGGTTGGAAAACACGCCGAATGACATCCAACCCTCATAAGAAACTTCTGAAGGTTTAGAAATCACATCAAGACAACATAAAACACCATAAAATAAGAAATCGATTCACATGTAAGGAGAGCTGAAGAAGAAAAAGTTTCAGTTGCTTTATTTCTCACGGGAAAAAGAGACTAATCTCGAATAAGGGATTTTCTTTCTTATCTACCGTAGTACCACATCAAAATTGCATCGAGACTCCTGATTTATTGAAAAAAATATATATATATTTGCACATAATGAAGATTCGTGTTAGAGAATGAGAATTTTAATTAAAATCTCTCAAAACTTTGATTACTCGTGGGAAGGAATACTGATGAACTTTTGACTAATTAATACGTGAAAGTATAAACAAAATACGAATACAGTGTTATGCAATGTTTTTCCTTTTACATCTTTTTTCCACATCATCGAAGATATAAAGTGAATGACACTAGAAATTTAAGATTGAAGGAACACCGATTGATTTGTATCAGTGTCGTCTGGAGATTGTTTGGATTATTACGTTAGTAAGAGGGTCATTTGTTGACTTTTATTTTCATTTGCGGTGGTTCTTCCATTTTAAAAACTAGTAGAAGTTATGTTACGGTAAAAGCCTCGGCTTTAGGAGTGTTTCAAAACTATTATATTAGAGTGATCCTAAAAAGAGCATAATTTCGGGTGGAAACGCTATATATGCAACTTAAAAACATGTTCTTAAATAATTGTGAATGATTCCAAATTGAATCGGAAATTCAGAAAACATTTCTGAGCATGAAAAAACTAATGATCGAGAAAAAAAAAATTAGTACCAAGGCTAGATGAGGTAACACGTGGGAAGAATTTGATTTAGAAGTAAAGAAGGCTGGAATTAACGGTTTTAAGCTTAAAGAGTCTCGATTCATTAGACGTGTAAACAATTTGGAAATTCAGTGAATTTTTTTTTTTTTTTTTTTTATACCTAGGTGTTTGATGTGTAATCTCGAGTTTCAAGATCAAATTTTAAAAATAAGATATTTTCCCTGTCGGTTTATTCGTGTGATACCACTTTTAATATTAACCAAGAAAAAAATATCCCCAAAGGTATAAAAACGTGTAAAAGGATATTGTTTAGGCATTGATTATCTGATATACATAATAGGAAAAAGTAAGTAGTCAGCTGTACTGGGACATACAATTTATAAATATTACTTGGTTCCTCATATATGCGTTTTTATTTTTCATGATTGGTATAAGAATAATGAGGTTCCAAGAGCGTCCATCCGAAGTGCTGAGTATGTAGTCTTTAAGTTTTAATTTTTGATTTAGGAAGAAACTCTATTCGCATTTCTCATTTTATTTTACCTTGATCGTAATGATAAAAACGAGTACCAATTGTGAATACATTTCGACTGGCAGTATACGATTGGACGTTGTTGAAAACTATTTCAGTTGCGTGATGACTGTATGAAATCATTTTTGGGTGAAATCGTTTAAGTATTCAAAATCGGTTGGAAATTACACCGAATAAGTTCGAATCATAATAAGAAACTCCTGAGGGTGAAAAAATCACATTTAGACAAGAAATCGATTCACATGTTCGGAAAGCTGACATCTAAACTGTTTAAGAAGAAAAATTATCAGTTGCTTTGTTGCTCACCGAATCATGAGAGTAATTTCGAATGAGGTTTTTCGTTTTTATCTGCAGTAGTACCACTTTATAACTGCTACACTCCTAATTGAAAAAATATATATATATTTCCACATAATGGAGATTCGTGTTAGACCATGAGCGACTTTTAATTTTATTTAAAATCTAATAAATCTGATTACCTGTGGGAGGGAATTTTGATGAGCTTTTGACATAATTTAATACGTGAAAGTATAAACAAAATAGGAATATTGTCTTATCCAGTTTATTACCTTTACTTTTTTTTTTTTTTCCATCGCCGGAGATATATAGTGAATGACACAAGAAAATTGTGATCCTAAAAACAGCAAAATTCAGAGCGAAAGCACTAATTATGCAACATAAACACATATACTCTAAAATAGTTGGGACCGATTCCCAATTGAATATGAATTTCAGAAAACATTTCTGAGTATGAAAGAATTAATGCTTGGGAACAAAAAATCAGTAGCAATGCTAAATGAGGTAACATGTGAGGTGAATTTTATTCAGAAGGAGAGAATTCTGTAATTTGAGGTTTTTAAGCCTAAAGAGTCGTGTAAAAGGAAATTGTTTAAGCATTGATAATTATATATATTTAATATGAAAAACAAAATAGAGAGCTGTAATGAGGTATTCGATTTATAAACATTAATTGATTCCTGATATGCGCGTTTTTATTTTTCATGATAGGTATAAAAAAAAAATCAGGTTTCAAGAGCATATGTAGTGTTGTTTGAATTGATTTTTAATATAGGAAGAGACTTTTTTCGCATTTTTTTTTTATTTCACCTTGATCGTAATGATAAAAACGAGTGCCAATGTAAATGTTTCGTCAAAACTATTTTAGTTGAGTGATGACTGTATTAAAACCTTTTTGGGTGAAATCGCTCAATATACATCTTTCACAAATGTATTTAAAATCGGTTGGAAAACAAACCGAATAAGTTCCAATCATCATAAAAAACTCATGAGGGTGAAAAAATCACATTTCGATAACAGATAATAAGAAATCGATTCACATGTACGGAGAGCTAATTGATTGTTTCAGAAAAAAATTTATCAGTTGATGTATTGCTCTCCGACACAGGAGAGTAATTTCGAATATTGAGGTTTTCTTTTTTATCTTTCGTAGTTCCACTTTAAAATTGCATCTACGCTCCTAATTGATCGAAAAAGTATATATATATTTCCACATAATGAAGATTCGGGTTAGACCATGAGCGACTTTTAATTTTAATTATAATCTCCAAAACCTGGTTACTCATGGGAGGGAATATTGATTAACTTTTGACTCTCACATTAAAAAAAACATGAAAGTATAAACAAAATACAAACACTTTGTTAAGTTTATCTTTTTCCTCATCAAAGGAGATATATAGTGATTGACACTTACTAGAAAATTGTGATCCTAAAACCCTCATAATTGTAGGCGAGAACACTAATTATGCAACTTAATCACATGTACTCTAAAACAGTTGGGAACGATTCCCAATTGAATCTGAATTTCAGGAAACATTTCTGAGCGTGAAAGAATCAATGCTTGGGAAAAAAAAATAGTAACAAGGTTGAGGTACCACGTGAGGATTTTGAATTCTGGAATTTGAGGGTTTTAGGCCTAAAGAGTTGTGTGAAAGGATATTGTTTAGGCATTGATTATCTGATGTATATAATATTTATAAAAAAAAAAGCAGCAGTAGTTAGATATTCAATTTATAAACATTACTTGATTCCTCATGTACGCCGTTTTATATTTCATTATAAGTATAAATCAATTCAGGTTACAAGAGCATCCACCTGAATTGCTGTGTATATCGTGTTGAGGTTGAGTGGATTTCTAATTTAGGATGAGACTATTCGCATTTTTTCATATTATTTCAGCTTGACCGTATTGACAAAAACGAGTGCCAATTGGACATTGTTCAATACTTTTTTAGTTGAGTGATGACTGCATGAGCACGTTTTCGGTGAAATCGCTCAATATGCATCTTTCACAAATGTATCCAGAAATGGTCTGAATACTCACATAATGAAATCCTATCCCCACAAGAAACTTCCAAGGGCGAAAAAATCACATTAAGACAACATAAAATAAGAAATCGATTCACATTTAAGAGAGCTGACATCTAAGGTGTTTAAAAAGAAAAAGTATCAGTTCTTTATTGCTCACCGATAAAAGAGTAATTTCGAATGAGGTTCTCTTTCTTATCTGCAGTAGTACATTCGTGGTCATAAATAATCACCTATCTTCCTGTACCTCGTGCCTCAGACTGGCTTGTTTATGCGCAGCAAGTCACACTGGAGTAAGAGGG
This sequence comes from Coenobita brevimanus, assembly GCF_032717465.1. Taxonomy (NCBI): domain Eukaryota; kingdom Metazoa; phylum Arthropoda; class Malacostraca; order Decapoda; family Coenobitidae; genus Coenobita; species Coenobita brevimanus. Next base: position 8,999,382 of record NC_137070.1, on the reverse strand, counting down.
GCTGAGAGGGAGGGGCCAGAGAGAGAAGAGAAGGTGGGTGGGGAACGAACGATGGTGCTGGAGTGGAGTTAGGGAAGGTAGGTAGGGGAGAGAGAATGAAATGCTAAGTTGTGGCCACATAATGTGTCTATTTTCTTTCATTCAGGGCATCACATAAAGGAGTTACTATTCGGTAGATAAAGCTACATTACACCTTGTATAGCGGCGTCAGATAACAAACTTTAGATTGGTGGTGATATCAAGGGCTGACTCGTGAAAAATATGCAGACGTGACAGATCAAACATTAGTGCCGAGCCGGATATTTGTGTTTATCCGTGTATTTTGACTTCAGACGGAGAATGGAATCTGGCTGGCTTTGACTTCCGTAATGTTTGTGTAAGAAACGTCCTCTACCCTTACCTGTAATTAATTTTTGGAACGAAATATTATATGCAACCTTTGACGTAGCTGTGTCCACAGTAAATGTGATCACCCTAGCGGTATACGCTCCATCTATACAGTCACCATCATGTCAATTCAATAATTATTAAATGACATCACTACATCACTATGAAAAGGCTATTTAAAATAACTGTGCATAAAAGGTAAATCAATTTGATGTCTGTGCTCATGGGTGAATATGATAATGGTATCTCTCATAATCTGTTGGAAGGAAAATGAAACAAAATCCTACCCAAACTCCCAAAATATATCTATGTCAATGTTTACCGACACTAGTCAAGCCAAAGCAACGAGGAACGCCTTGGTAAGTAGTCCAGTGGCCTCATGCCTTAAAACCCTCATGCAGGCTTCGCGGCACCAGGGAAACAATGTTCTTGATGGTTTGCTGGTTTCGTCTGAACAGCTCCCACTCATCCTTGGTGTGCTGGAGGAGGCGAGCCCGTTTCCTCTCGTTCTCTGGCTTCCTCACGTTGACAGTCTGGGCCCACATAATCTCTATGGCTCCACTAATAATTGATGTCACGTCAGTATACTTCTTTCACGAGCCAGTCCTTGATATCACCGTCAATCTAAAGTCTGTTATCTGACGCCGCTATACAAGGTGTAATGCAGATTTATCTACTGAATAGTAGCTCCTTTAAATGATGCCCTGGATGACAGAAAATAGACAAATTATGTGGCCACAACTTAGCATTTCATTCTCCATCCCCTATCTACCTTCCCTTCTCTCCCTCACTCCACCCCAGCACCATCGTCGGTCCCCCCACCCACCTTCCCTTCTCTCTCGGGCCCCTCCCTCTCAGCCCCTATTACTCCAGTGTGACTTGCCGCGCATAAAGGAGCCAGTCTGAGGCACCGGGTACAGGAGGATAGGTGATTATTTATGGCCACGACTGTACCACTTTTAAATAGCATCGAGACTCCTGATGGACAAATATATATATATATATATATATATATATATATATATATATATATATATATATATATATATATATATATATATATATATATATATATATATATATATATATATATAATATATATATATATATATGCTCATAATGAAGATTCGTGTTAGACCATGAACAATTTTTAATTTTAATTAAAATCTCAAAACACTGATTACTCGTTTGAAGGAATACCTTTTATATCTTTTTTCCTCATGATCTGAGGGATATAGTGAATGACAAGAAAATTAAGATTGAAGGAACACCGATTGATCTGTATTAGTGTCGTCGGGAGATTTGATTATTCCGTTAGGAAGAAGATCATTTGTGACTTTTATTTTCATGTGAACTGATTTAACGTTAAAATGTGGTAAAAGCCTCGGCTTTTTGGTGATTCAAAACTATAAACACATTTATTCTAAAATAGTTAAGAAAGATTCACAATTGAAAAAAAAAAAACTAACAAGGCTAAATGACGTAACTCGTGGGATAGTGAGTCAAAGTAAAGAAAGCTGGCATTTTAGGGTTTTAATCATAAAAAGTTTCATTAAACGTTTAACCTACTGTAAAAAATCAATGAAGTTCTTTGTATGTCGTGTTGAGACAGTGAATTTTTCGTTTAGGAAGAGACCGTATTAGCATTTTTCATTTTATTTCATCTTGACCGTAATGTAAAAAAGACTTCCAATTGTGAATAGTTACGACTGGTAATATTCGATCTGACGTTGTTCAAAACTATTTTGGTTGAGTGATGACTATATGAACACGTTCTTGGGTGAAATCGCTTAGTTTTCATTCACAAATGTACTCAAAAATGGTTGGAAAACACATCGAATGACATCCAATCCTCATAAGAAATTTGCGAGAGAGAAGAAATCACATTTAGACAACATATTGTAAAAAATTGATTCAAATGTAAGGAGAGCTGACATCTGAGGTGTTCAAGAAGAAAAAGTTTCAGTTGCTTTATTGCTCACCGAAAAATGAGAGTAATTTCGAATACGGTCTTATTTCTAATCTCCAGTAGAACCTCTTTAAAATTGCACCGAGACTCATGATTGATTAATATATATATATATATATATATATATATATATATATATATATATATATATATATATATATATATATATATATATATATATATATTGTTAAGGAACAGAGAAAGATAACGTACACTTTAAGTGAGAATACTAAGAGTCACTACTGTCCCTTAAAGTTCCAGGTTCAAAACAAAGGAGTTAGGTAAAATTACAAGTTAAAGTTTAATGCTCAAACTAACAACAAAACATTCAGGACTCATAAGGATAATGTAATGGCAAATAAACAGGTTAAAAATATGGTTAACTGCAATAGCCTCTGTTAACACGAAATTAGCAAGAGTAAATTTATCTAAGTCAGCCCTGATAAAATGAGATACCAGAGAATACTCAGTGAATGCCAGATAAATTATTACAGATACAAACTATTATCAAAAATGACTGACATAAAACCCAACATCAATCAAAAACCCCACTAGGCCTAAGAATTAACCTTATGCTACACAGTACAAGAAAAAATGCAATAGTTATACTCAAATTACACACAGCTGCTAGATGTTTGGAGATTTCTTGAGCACTCACAATAATAATATCTGTACAGGGGAGGACAGAGATGTGAACAAAATGAGGAGCAGATCTAAGTGGCAATGATGCAGAGACTGAGCTCATTATATAGGGGCCAGGAGAGCTTGATACAACTTGTAAGAAGGACGCGCAAATGAAGCCATGGGGACAAAGAGCTGAAAATCCCACTCTGAATTACAGAGAGAACGACTTACTCTACTATAACGGTAGAAGGGGGGGACTGAGGCAGAACACGCTCGTGATCAAACATGCAGCAACTGTGCGTTAAAATTACACAAAGGATGATGAAATCATAGGCTATGTAACACCTCCCCACAAAGAAAAAGAAATTTACAAAGGAAATTTCTTATTACTCTAAAACAATCTGTATATGGCATTACAGACCATGCAAAGGTCTTTCCTAATGTTAGAAAAACATGAGATCTCCCATGCACGTTCAGTCATAGGTACTTGCCAGTATCCCTTTAACAAATCAAACTTACTTATGTACCTAGCCTTTCCGATCTTGTCTATGCAATCTTCCACACGAGGGAGAGGGTAAGTGTCTGTTTTGGTTATCTGATTAACACGTCTGTAGTCAATGCAAAGCCGCTGTGACCCACCTGGCTTAGGGACCAGAGTGACAGGAGAACTCCAGTCGCTCTGACAGGGCTCAATCATCTTGTGGTCCAACAGGTAGCCAAGCTCCTTCTGGATGAGAGGAACTTTCACTGGGTTCACACGGTAAGGAGGCAATTTAATTGGCTTTGCGTCTCCAACATCGACATCATGCATCAACACAGTGGTTCTTCCTGGAGTGGCACGGAACACTTGCGGGTACTCCTGCAGTAATGCCGAAAACACCTGCCTTTCCTTGGGAGGTAGATGAGAAAGCTTAGTCTGGAGATCATTCATGATATCAGGATTCTTCCCCAAACTATAACTCAGGCTCATACTGCATGGGAGAGCTTCACTTGCAGACTCGGGTGGAACAGCTACAGTGCAGACTGGATTATTTTCGTCCCGCCTGTGATATAACTTTAGCATGTTGATGTGACATAGTTGCTTGCTCTTTCTACGATCTGGTGTGGCGATGACATAGTTGACATCACTGAGTTTCTTCTCCACGAAATAAGGACCACTAAACTTGGCTTGAAGAGGTTGCCCATGAACTGGTAGCAGAATCAAAACCTGATCTCCTGGCTGAAAGCGGCTCCTTTCAAGTAACTCATTTCCACTGTTCTCACTCTTGACTTGTTCCCCTCTTGCAAGGTCCATGCCTCGCTTCCATACGTCAGGGTAGGGATCACAATACTATCATGCAGTGACTTCTTAACTTCCATACTCACCTCCCTATTTCTCATCACTGTTTTCAGTGAAACAACAATCTTCCTTCCCTGCTGTACCCTTTTACGCACTTCATCCCCCAAAGTTCCATCCTTACTCATCACACTACCCAAGTACTTGAATGCACTCACACTCTCTATATCCTCACCATCCAACCTCACTGTACATTCTGTGACTTCATTCCTCTCAACACCATAACTTTACTTTTGTTTACATTAACTTTCAGCTTCTTCCTCCTACACACTGTCCCAAATTCTTTTACCAAACCTTGCAACTCCCATTCATCTTCACTCAACAATACTGTATCATTAGCAAACAGCAACACCGGAAACTTCCAAATCTCACCCTCATTCATTAGAGCCACCCCCACATCCACTGCCCTACCCTGCACCTCGTTTCCTACCCCATCCATGTATATATTAAACAGCCATGGAGACATCACAGAACCCTGTTTCAGTCCCACATTCAGATAAAAAAAAATTCACAGCTCACCATCCACTCGCACCGTAGCCCTAGCTCCTTCATACATACTTTTCACAGCATTCAACAATTTCCCATCCACTCCTTATATTCTTAATACTTTCCACATACCTTGCCTATCTATTCTGTCATATACTTTCTCCAAGTCCATGAAGGCAGCATACACTTTCTTTCCCTTCTCTAGATACTTCTCCACTAAACATCTTAGAACAATATCTGATCTACACACCCTTTTCCCTTCCTAAATCCCCCTTGTTCTTCTCCAACTAGCTCCTTTGTCATATGCCTAACCCTATCAATGAGTATCTACCATATATTTTACCAGTCACACTAAGAAGGCAAATATCCCTATGGTCACCACATACTTCTCTCTCACCTTTTCCTTTATATAAAGGAACAATTATACCTGATTTCCAGTCCTCTGGAACCCTTCCCTCTTCCCAAGCCAATCTATACAACTTCCATATCCATTCCACAACAATCTCACCTCCATACCACAGCATTTCACCACACTCCATCAATTCCTGGGGCCTTCCCCAACTTGATCTTCATTGCTTCCACTCCTTCCGTCCTACTGATCTCTTCCTCTCTCCTCTCATCTCTCCTTCTCCCAGCCATTCCCCAACCACTTATACTCGCACTGCTGTCACCCTTTACATTCAACAAATCCTCATAGTGCTCCTTCCATCTCCTCAATTTCTCTCTCTTCTCCAACAATCTACTATCCCTATCTTTCACTCCCCTACTATATCCCCTTTCACACTGCCTTACTTTCTTTATCTCCTTCCAAAACAATTTCTTACTCTCCCTCCATTTCACACTCAGATTCCTCCCAAACTCATCCACTTTCTTCTTACTCTCCTTCGCCAGTCTCTTCACCTCCCTTCTAATACTCACATATACCTCTCTCTTCTCTCTCTCATCTTCTCCCCTACCTCTACTCGCTAACCATTCACTATATGCCTTCTTCTTTTGTTCCACAGCTCGTTTCACCTCATCATTCCACCATGCTGTCCCTTGCACACCCTTGCATCTCCTCCCCCACTCCACAAACCACCTCACACGCTGTGCCTATCTCTTCCGTAAATATCTTAGGTCTTCCACCCCTTCCATCTGCTCTAGCTCATACCTTCCCAATCTTTCTTCCACTATGCTCTTATACTCTGCCATTTTCTCACTATCTTGCAAATTCTCCACTTTTCTCATAGGAGCTGTTTCCTCCTGTCTTCCCCTTCGTCTCCTCAACCATTTTCTTTACAGCTTCACCTTGGCCATCACTAAGTGATCGTCCGAGACTCCATTCCCCCACCCTCTCCACATTCTTGCATCCAACACTTGTCTTCTCATTCGTTCATCCACACACACGTAGTCTATCATTGCCTTTCGTTCAACAAGTTCACCATCCATCCTCCTCATTACTCTCCATGTATACCGGTGGATCATCTCATGAAAGTAGATGTTGGCTATTGCCAGCACAGATGTCCACCAAAGCACTACCATTCCCATCTACGTCAGCTGGCACACCCCACTGACCAACCACTCCATCCACTCATACATTCCCAACTTTGCCATTCATGTCTCCAATCAAAAGCACTCTCTCGCTCCTCTCAAATTTGTCCATTCATGCTTCTACTCACCCAAAACTCATCTTTCACTCTTGCCACTCGGTCCTCTGTCAGAGCATACACACACACAATCACCCACGCTTGCATACCTACTTTTATCCTCACCCATACAATCCTTGCACCCACTGTTCCATTCTCTTATATTCTCCTTCCACTTCTTGCTTATCATCAGACATACTCCCTCTCTTGCCCTCTCATTCTCATTAACTCCCGCACATATACCTAATCCATATTCCCATTCTATCACCCTTTCCCCTAACCATTTAGTTTCAGTCAATCCACATATATCCACTCTTGCATCCTCAAGCACCTGAACAATCTCTCTTTCTTTCACTTCATCATTCACTCCTCTCACATTCCATGTTCCCACCCTCAGAATGTCCTTTGTCCGTTCCTTAGTCGTCAACGTATGGTCCGTCCAGGTCCGAGGCCTTTATTAGCTTTTTTTTAGTTAGTTCTTTTTACGGGGTGGGGAACTAACCCACCACCAACCCTTTTAGTCGCCTCATACGACAAGCAGGGATACTGGGGGAGTATTCTTGAAACCCCCCTACCCCCAAGGGGTTCTATTAGCACTGATTATAAATTATCCATCAGGGTGTGTCTAGTATAAAATATTCTTGTTTGCAGAAACAAATTTGTGTGATAAAACTGAGACCAGAGAAGACGAAGCTACTTTAAAAGAAGATACCATTACTTTACAAGAGCAGTGGAGGACTTTTTTTTTTTTTTTTTTAATCCTAGTAAATGTGAACACAAAAATTTTCAATGCTCATAATACCTGGTGCATGAACAAAATATGAATTGGACTATATTGCGTAAGACTGTACAAGAGCTAGATCTAAGTGTAAAGTGACAATATTATAATGCTTTGATCCAGGATAAATTTATAATATTAATTCGATACAGCTGTCTTTTCCGAACTTGGATATGAGGATCTAGGGAACTCAGTTCAAATCATTGGTACGTGTCCATTTAAAATATGCCCACAAGTGGAAAACATTGAAGCAACAGAAACTGTTCTTAGTATTGCAACGAAAATAGTACAGTTTATTAAAAAAGAGTGACTACAGAAACTAGACCTGCCAAGTGTGGTATACTGCAGACTCCAAGGGGATACCCCTGGGACACCACTGAGGTTTATAAGATAAACGAAGGTTCGGATTCATATATATATATATATATATATATATATATATATATATATATATATATATATATATATATATATATATATATATATATATATATATATATATTTATATATATATATATATATATTGTTACGGAACAGAGAAAGATAATGTACACTTTATGTGAGAATACTAAAAAAATCACTACTGTCCCGTAAAGTTCCAGGTTCAAAACAAAAGAGTTAGGTAAAATTACAAGTTAAAGTTTAATGCTCAAACTAACAACAAAACATTCAGGACTCATAAGGATAATGTAATGGCAAAAAACAGGTTAAATATATGGTTAACTGCAATAGCCTATATTAACACGAAATTAGCAAGAGTAAATTTATCTGTCAGCCCTGATAAAATGAAAATACACCAGGTAATGCTCAGTTAATGAATGATAAATTATTACAGATACAAACTATTATAAAAAATGACTGACATAAAACCCAACATTAATCAAAAACCTCACTAGGCCTAAGAATCAACCTTATGCTACACAGTACAAGAAAAAATACAACAGTTATACTCAAATTACACACAGCTGCTAGATGTTTGGAGATTTCTTGAGCACTCACAATAATAATATCTGTACAGGGGAGGACAGAGATGTGAACAAAATGAGGAGTAGATCTAAGTGGCAATGATGCAGAGACTGAGCTCATTATATAGGGGCCAGCAGAGCTTGATACAACTTGTAAGAAGGACGCGCAAATGAAGCCATGAGGACAAAAAGCTGAAAATCCCGCTCTGAATAACAGAGAGAACGACTTACTCTACTATAACGGTAGAAGGGGGGGACTGAGGCAGAACACGCTCGTGATCAAACATGCAGCAACTGTGCGTTAAAATTACACAAAGGATGATGAAATCATAGGCTATGTAACAATATATATATGCAAACTAACCACAGGAGAAATGAAAGTAGCGACAGTGAGTACTTTCGTATATTACATCTTCAGACAGAGAGACAGAAACCTAAAGGGTAGAAGTCTTTTATGCACACCCGCAGCAGGTAGTGGCACATAGAACAATGGATGACCTGAATTTTTACCTGCGGATTAACTTAGGGTCACCTGCAGCAGGGAGTGGAACACAACAAAGGATGACCTGAATCTAAAAAATGCACGTGACAAAGGAGGAGGGGGTAGGAGGAGAGGAAAGGGGAGTTGGAGGGAGGAGGATGGGGAGACGGGAGAGGGAGGAGGGGATTAATACTGCTCCTTAACTTAAGACCTAGAGAATTAATGCTTGGTGTGTCCCACACAGGTGTGACTACACCACAAGGAGATGACAGGGAACAATCACGAGTTAGTCTGGGGGATACTGCTTTAAAATTAATTCAGTATTGGAAAGAAGCTAATATATCCATACAGCATACTAAGTGCCACAATACAGCCAAAAAACGATTCCTTGATGGGAAAACTAATAAGCCAGATCGCTAGAACATTCAAGGATCCCTTGTCCTCCCCTTCCATGAAAATTTTCTTGATGTTCACATACTGAGGAAACTCAATGTACAAATAGTATTCAAATATGAGAACACCATCAAAAAAACCCTCATCAAAAGCAGCCCTTTCAGTAATTCAGGCGTTGTTTACAAAATCCCGTGTAAAAGCTGTAACAAATTTTACATAGGACAATCTGGAAAAGATTTGGAAACTAGAATCTCACAACATAAATACAGTGTAAGAACAGCCCAACACAGTAGTGGTTTATTTCAACACAAAGCATCCAGTGATCACCATATTGACTGGACAGGCTCCAAGATTCTAGCAAGATCAAAAAGCTTAGATGAAAGAAATGTAATAGAATCTTGTCCAATTTCTGGCACATATGAAAAGAATGTAAACATGAGCTATGGTCATTTTAAGTGTGATAAATTATTAACTGAATTAATCTTAAAGCAGTATCCCCCAGACTAACACGTGATTGTTCCCTGTCATCTCCTTGTGGTGTAGTCACACCTGTTTGGGACACACCAAGCATTTATCCTCTAGGTCTTAAGTTAAGCAGCAGTATTTATCCCCTCCTCCCTCTCCCTTCTCCCCTTCCCCCCCCCTCCCACTCCCCTTTCCTCCCCTCCTACTCCCTCCTCCTTTGTCACGTGCATTTTTTAGATTCAGGTCATCCTTTGTTGTGTTCCACTCCCTGCTGCAGGTGATCCTAAGTTAATCCGCAGGTAAAAATTCAGGTCATCCATTGTTCTGTGTGCCACTACTTGCTGCGGGTGTGCATAAAAGACCTCTACCCTTTACGTTTCTGTCTCTGTCTGAAGATGTAATATACGAAAGTATCACTGCCGCTCCTTTCATTTCTCCTGTGGTTAGTATTCATACATATCTTCACGGTGAAGTGAAATCTCTGCATATATATATATATATATATATATATATATATATATATATATATATGTGGGGGGGGGAATACTTTCCCCCAGAGCAGTTGCGCTCTCTATTTTTATGATAGTTGCCCTTGGTTAAAAGCAGAGGAAAACTAGAGCGATTTTTTTAAACCCAGAAAGTACATTTAACCCTCGTGGACAACTCTATATTGTAAATACATGTAATTATATGGAATTTTCCACTGACTTAAACTGCGTCTGCGCGTTAGATGACGTGACGAGGATGGAAAGATCTTCGTGTAAAAGCAGATGTCGAATTAAGATATTTACACAGTTAGAGGGAATATCTGGTTTAACTTTAGGTTAATTAAAACTAAGATTAATTTGTTAGATTCGCCCTGTACATATCATGATGTAATCTAACTGTATTTAATACTGTAATTAATGAATAGTTGGCAACCCACAATTCTATGAGGAACTGGGGCCTGCCGCGTTCACTCACTGCTCGTAGTCATAGTCAAGCTAGCACGTTGTACATAAGCACCTAAAGGACGCTTGATTGCTCAAGCAATTATACAAATCAGCCCCATTATCATCGGTTGTCCGACACTCCCTCTTCACTAGCTAAGTAACCTTTACGAATTGGCCAATTCAAGGGGGGATTAGCTAAGAGATAGAAGAGAAATAGTTATTGTAGGTGAGTTAAGACCTAACCCTATGAAACTTGTTTGAATTTACTTGACAACTTTATGGACAAGTAACGACCTAAGAGTTGTTTTTTAGGAAACAGCAGAATTATTTTACATTGTTGGTGCCCGAGTAAGGATACCGATTTATATGCATTAAATATTTTTCACATTTTGGTGCCCAGAGTGAGGGCCCCGATTTGTTTACCAGAACCATTAAATATTTTTCACAATATAAATACATATATATATATATAGATAGATAGATAGATATAGACACCAGTACTGCTGTATTGTACCAGTCATTTTACAATATAATGGACAACAGGCAAAATACAGAATTAGCTAGTTTGTGACTATCTAACAGCCTCTTCTACAGAACACAAAGCAACACAAAATACAAACTCAAGATTCGTCCATTTCGATATGCCTGGACACACTGCGTTGTAAGGATTTGAATTCTTGGTCAGTGGGGAAAACAGATCAGTGATAAAAATCGAATTCATGAAGAGAAAAACTCTTACAAAAGCTGTTTTTGCTTTCCCGCATTCTGTTTGCTCTGAATAGCAACTTCCTGAGTTATTTCACCTTTACATTTTTTTTTTTTTTTGGTCTGCCTACCACAGGCAAATGTATTCAGCTTATGCGAAACATCTGATTGTAAATAGATTTATGAAGGATAGGTCAAACACCTCTAGATATAAAAGATTGCATACCATTATCTGAAGGTAGCAAAAACATAATGTAAATGCCGTCTTTGCAGTCTGGGGGTTTATGAGCAACTGGTTTAACAGAATTAACCATCTACAAGCCCCTCTCCAGCACACCTTGCACACCCAACTCGCTCATCATGCTCCTACATAAACTGAGATGGGTTACCTCTGCTTCTCTCAAATTGCAGGGAGGAATCCTGAGCCCTGCCTCCACTCACAAAATCGAGGAGTGGCCTCTAAACCACTATTTACTTGACTGCCCTACCACAGCTGCCCTATTGTAGTTGTTGTAATATTCGCCCCACACTTGCTGGGGCACGAGCAAACAAAGAGCCCATTAGGGAAGAATCAGGAAAAAAGCTCTCCAATGAGAGCGTAGCGGGGACAGCAAACTGGCGAACGAGGGAAAGGCGGTATAGGCAGGGGATGGAGCGATGGTTGGTGGTGAGATCGGCTGCCCAATGATCGAAGAGGCAGGGCGGGGCTTGACGGTGGATGGTAAGGCCGGCAGCACGATAGTCTAAACGAGGGCAGGGCGGGACGAGAGCCGGGTAGACAGCGCGGCGCCGATGGAGGAGGCGTCGACGAGCTCAGGTGAAAACCGCCCCGACGCTGCCCTCGACCCCCACGCCTCTGATGGAAAGGGCGAAAAAGACTCGCCCATGTCTCCAGCAGCAGCAGGTGGAACCACAGAGGGGAGGCCCGGTCCTGGTCATCACATATGGTACAGCCCCTGTCCATGGTCGTGGCGGAGGGAGGGTCATCGGCCGGGTAGTCTAGGGTGCAGGAGCCTCGACCTCCTGGTGGGCAGACCAGGGCACTCCCTCAGATAGAAACGGCGGGCCCGTCCCTCGGCTGATGCGGCTGCTGTGGAGAGCTGGTCCCGCCGGGAGGTGTTGCCGCGACGAGAGATGGGCTGCAAGTGACAGCTGCCCATCGCTGTGCCCTACGAGGCAGACTCATAAAAAGAACGCCCGCCTCTGATTTGGCCGCCGAGATTGTGGCTGCGTGGCCCTATCCACCACCTCAGCCCTCCTTGATGCTGTATCCTTTTGTCTTCCCCCTATATATATAGCCATGACCCCTCCCCCTCCTGAATCAGCTCACATTCCACCCTGACTGGCTTTATTCTGCCCGTGTCCATGCTGTTGAACACAGATGGACAAATCTTAATTGACTAACTAATGGAATTAACATCTCTTCTTCAAGGAGAATTTTGCATTACCTTTCCTTACATAGTTATTGGACGCAGGTATACACATCCATGTCCAAAGTTTTATCATCATTCAAAACTTCTGTGTGGCGACCCAGGGTGATAACAAGTGACCCTTCAAAGTTATGCTTGATTTTTTTTTTCTGCCCAGTATATATTGTTAAGAAGCAAGGTTTGTCAGTTAGGTAGCCGAGATTTTTCTTGACGTTTCCTGATGTTTACGGTAGCTGGTTCTGGTAGGAGTCACAGTTGCCAGTTTGCCTGCTGTTTGTGAGCATAGTTTTTTTGGAGGGAATCCATTAATTTTTCTCTTTTTCTCTATAATGTTTTATTCATGTGTTTGCATGTTAAATTATGTAATTCAAGCTTGTATGCAAAATAATTTAGTGTTATGTGATGTAAGAAAGCTTTGGCATGTTTTGGTTTTCTCTGAATTGGTAACTGTTTCCCGTGGAGAGCATACTCGAAGTTTCTCGAATAATGTAAGCTTACATAAAGAATGGGTATAGACTATTTCGAGTTTAGTTGGATTTCAGTTCAGTTTGAGTGGAGTTCAGTCGATTTTGATTCAGTTTGAGTGTAGTGCAGCTTCACTGAATATTATTTTTGGTACTTGTGAAAACAGTGGCAAACAGTGACGTGTTATCGAAGTTTGTGTATCATTGGTATTTGAGAAAACTGTGAAGTGTTGTCAAGCATTAAGTGTAATAACTGTGAAGTGTTGTCAAGCATTAAGTGTAATTGCAATTAGTAAAGTGTGTATAGCTCCAGTGCTTGTGAGAATAGTGAAGTGAATTTGGAAAGCATTAGGTGTTACTATTTGGAAAATAAAGGCAGTTAACTTAAAGAAGCCAGTGTTTATTTTCGCCCAGCTGATCTTGTGTGCTGTACACCTGAAGGCTGACCATAGGAAGAACAACTCACTGGGCAACATCCTTCCTGTACCGAACTACTGCTGTTGTAGCCTGTGGCAGTGTGGGACAAGGACGTAACACTGGTGTCAGGAGTGGCAGTAAGTGCTGCAGTGTGTCAAACCTTCGAAATGTAAGCACTACAAGCGCAGACAAGGTGTCGAGCCAGGCAGGAGGAGGAAATTTCCCTGGCGACAATTGTGAAGCTAATACAAACATAAACTGCCCAATTACAGGCCCAAAGTGAAGAACAGAAAAAGCTCAGAACGAAATCAGAGAACTATTACAGACACAAAAGAAAGAACTCAAAGAACAATTACAGGCACAAAATGAGGGACAGAAAGAACTCAATGAACAATTACTGGCACAGAATGAAGGTCAGACAGAACTCAAGGAACAATTACTGGCACAGAATGAAGGACAGAAAGAACTCAAGGAACAACTGCAAGCACAGTGAACAACTAAAGGCACAAAGTAAAGAACAAAAAGAACGAAATGATCAACTTCAAGAGGCATCAGAGGATCAACACAGGGAAATACAGCTGAGGGTGGTAAATGAAGGAAGAACAGCAACAGCTTAAGGAGGACGTAGATGCCAAGCTAGAGCTCCAGAGGTATAAGGTAACCAATAATGTGATAGAATGTAAACAGCATGTAGACGAACAGTTGAAGATAATTAGTGAGGAAACAGTGACGGAGTGCAAACAGCATGTGGACAACTAGCTGAAGATCAGTGAGGGAATAGTGATGAAATGCAGGATAACCTTGATGGCTTGTGTGCGAGAAGACGGAAAAACAGACGACAAAGAGTGTAGTAGGAATGGGAATTTTGAAAAGAAATGCTGACATATGGTTGTAACAGGGCCAGTGTCAGATGAAGACCTGAAAAGGATGCAGATGGAGGATGCAGATTTACAACCAGTGCTAGAGTGGCTGCAGTGGAGTATAGAGCAACCATCTTGGGAAGAAGTTTCCAGGTTAAGCCCTGTGACCAAGAGCTACTGGAGTCAGTGGGACCTTCTTCGTTACAACGGACTACTGGAGCATCAGTGGGAGACAGCCGATGGCCTCAGCAAGTATTGGCAACTGGTGGTTCCGAAGAAGATGAGGTCCAAGATATTGGATGAGTCCTATAACCAGATCACTAGTGGGCGCCTGGGAGTGAAGAAAACTCTAAGCTGGCTACGACACAGGTTCTACTGGATTGGCATGCGTCAGGATGTTGAAGAGTGGTGTCGGGCCTGTGATGTGTTGTACCAAGAAGGGACCCAAGAAACGTTGTTGTGCCCCTCTCCAGCTGTACCAAGTGGATGCACTGATGGAGAGAGTCGCGGTGGACATTGCTGGACCTTTGCCACTCACTGAGAGGAAACTGGTATATATGTGTCGCCATGGACTACATCACAAAGTGGCCAGAAGCCAATGCCATCCCTGATCAAGAGGCCGCGACTTTTGCTCAGGCATTTGTTGGCCAGTTTTTCTGTTGTTTTGGGATGTCACAAGAGCTACATTCAGACTAGGGTAGAAACTTCGAGTGTTGTGTTCCGTGAGTGCTGCAAGTTATTGGGGATCAAGAAGACCAGGCGATCCCCTTAAGGCCCCAGTCAGATGGGATGGTGGAGAAATTCAACTGGACCCTGGGACAAGAACTGGCCAAGTACTGCGTTGATGGACAAAAAAGAAAATACCTGCATTGCTGATGGCATATCAGTCTCCATCTCGTGTCTACTGGCTACACTCCTGCAAAACTGATGTTCGACCATGAGTTACACTTACCTGTTGACATGTTAATAGGAAGGCCACCTGGTGAAGAGCTGCCTACAGACACCACTGGCTATGCAAAGCACCTTCAGGAGAGGCTGGCTGAGGTACATCATCAAGTGCAAGGAGCCCTCAGGTTTTCAGGAGAGGTGATGAAGTGCAAATATGATGCCAAGACAAGTGACGTGAGCCTCAAGGATGGTGACCAAGTTTGGTTATACAATCCTCAGCGAATGAAGGGACAGTCACCGAAGCTGCAAAGCCCATGGGACGAGCCTTACATTGTGTTGGACGGCCTATCTGATGTAACATATCGGATTCGAGGAGGCAGGAAGTCTCACCCAAATGTGGTACACGTGAACTTTCTGTGGCAGTACCATGGGACAGGACAGTACAGCTGGGACGTCTCCGAGGAACTGTGCTCATCCACAGCTGAGGATGTTGAGGAGGAACAAGGAGCTGAAGTGCAAGTGGATGATGGTAGTTCCCTAAGAGAAGAAGCGAATCAAGAAGAGGACCAAGACCTTCTTGGAGAATTGGACTGTGTGGAGGAGCAAGGACATCATCAGAAGCAGCATAGAAGAAGACCTGATAAGTTGAAGGATTATTTTGTGTATAGTTTGATGTTCCATTAAGATTAATGTTTGTGTTTGTATACAGTATACTGTGTAGTTTTGTTGGGACGACAAAGAACAAGGGAGGGAGTAGTGGTAAGAAGCAAGGTTTGTCAGTTAGGTAGCTGAGATTTTTCTTGACGTTTCCTGATGTTTACGGTAGCTAGTTCTGGTAGGAGTCACAGTTGCCAGTTTGCCTGCTGTGTGTGAGCATAGTTTTTTCGTAGGGAATCCATTAATTTTTGTTCTCTTTTTCTCTATAATGTTTTATTCATGTGTTTGCATGTTAAATTATGTAATTCAAGCTTGTATGCAAAATAATTTACAGTGTTATGTGATGTAAGAAAGCTTTGGCATGTTTTGGTTTTCTCTGAATTGGTAACTGTTTCCCGTGGAGAGCATACTCGAAGTTTCTCGAATAATGTAAGCTTACATAAAGAATGGGTATAGACTATTTCGAGTTTAGTTGGATTTCAGTTCAGTTTGAGTGGAGTTCAGTCGATTTTGATTCAGTTTGAGTGTAGTGCAGCTTCACTGAATATTGTTTATTTTTGGTACTTGTGAAAACAGTGGCAAACAGTGACGTGTTATTGAAGTTTGTGTATCATTGGTATTTGAGAAAACTGTGAAGTGTTGTCAAGCATTAAGTGCAATAACTGTGAAGTGTTGTCAAGCATTAAGTGTAATTGCAATTAGTAAAGTGTGTATAGCTCCAGTGCTTGTGAGAATAGTGAAGTGAATTTGGAAAGCATTAGGTGTTATTATTTGAAAAATAAAGGCAGTTAACTTAAAGAAGCCAGTGTTTATTTTCGCCCAACTGATCTTGTGTGCTGTACACCTGAAGGCTGAACATAGGAAGAACAACTCACTGGGCAACGTCCTTCCTGTACTGAACTACTGCTGTTGGGGCCTGTGGCAATGTGGGACAGGGACGTTACAATATCTTTTCATGTGAAAAAAGAAGAGTTCAACCACTAATCACTTTCCCATTCATCCATCTCACCGAAGTGAAGCTCCCAGTTTTTTTTATTATTATTATTATTTTCTTTCATCTTATTTTGAATAACTTCCTGTTTTATTTTTAGTTCATAGGACGTTTTTCCACACACACATTATATATATATATATATTGTTACATAGCCTATGATTTCATAATCCTTTGTGTAATTTTAACGCACAGTTGCTGCATGTTTGATCACGAGCGTGTTCTGCCTCAGTCCCCCCCTTCTATCGTTATAGTAGAGTAAGTCGTTCTCTCTGTTATTCAGAGCGGGATTTTCAGCTTTTTGTCCCCATGGCTTCATTTGCGCGTCCTTCTTACAAGTTGTATCAAGCTCTGCTGGCCCCTATATAATGAGCTCAGTCTCTGCATCATTGCCACTTAGATCTGCTCCTCATTTTGTTCACATCTCTGTCCTCCCCTGTACAGATATTATTATTGTGAATGCTCAAGAAATCTCCAAACATCTAGCAGCTGTGTGTAATTTGAGTATAACTGTTGTATTTTTTCTTGTACTGTGTAGCATAAGGTTGATTCTTAGGCCTAGTGAGGTTTTTGATTAATGTTGGGTTTTATGTCAGTCATTTTTGATAATAGTTTGTATCAGTAATAATTTATCTTGCATTAACTGAGCATTACCTGGTGTATTTTCATTTTATCAGGGCTGACTTAGATAAATTTACTCTTGCTAATTTCGTGTTAATATAGGCTATTGCAGTTAACCATATATTTAACCTGTTTTTTGACATTACATTATCCTTATGAGTCCTGAATGTTTTGTTGTTAGTTTGAGCATTAAACTTTAACTTGTAATTTTACCTAACTGTTTTGAACCTGGAACTTTACGGGACAGTAGTGATTTTTTTAGTTTTCTCACATAAGGTGTACATTATCTTTCTCTGTTCCGTAACAATATATATATATATATATATATATATATATATAGATATATATATACATAGACATATACATATATATATATATATATATATATATATGAATCCGAACCTTCGTTTATCATCTTATAAACCTCAGTGGTGTCCCAGTGGTATCTCCTTGGAGTCTGCAGTAAACCACACTTGGCAGGTCTAGTTTCTGTAGTTCTCTTTTTTAATAAACTGTACTATTTTCGTTGCAATACTAAGAACAGTTTCTGTTGCTTCAATGTTTTCCACTTGTGGGCATATTTTAAATGGACACGTACCAATGATTTGAACTGAGTTCTCTAGATCCTCATATCCAAGTTCGGAAAAGACAGCTGTATCGAATTAATATTATAAATTTATCCTGGATCAAAGCATTATAATATTGTCACTTTACACTTAGATCTATATCTTGTACAGTCTTACGCAATATAGTCCAATTCATATTTTGTTCATGCACCAGGTATTATGAGCATTGAAAATTTTTGTGTTCACATTTACTAGGGTTAAAAAAAAAAAAAAAAAAGTCTCCACTGCTCTTCTAAAGTAATGGTATCTTCTTTTAAAGTAGCTTCGTCTTCTCTGTTCTCAGTTTTATCACACAAATTTGTTTCTGCAAACAAGAATATTTTACACTAGACACATCCTGATGGATAATTTATAATCAGTGCTAATAGAACCCCTTGGGGTTAGGGGGGTTTCAAGAATACTCCCCCAGTATCCCTGCTTGTCGTATGAGGCGACTAAAAGGGTTGGTGGTGGGTTAGTTCCCCACCCCGTAAAAAGAACTAACTAAAAAAAAGCTAATAAAGGCCTCGGACCTGGACGGACCATACGTTGACGACTAAGGAACGGACAAAGGACATTCTGAGGGTGGGAACATGGAATGTGAGAGGAGTGAATGATGAAGTGAAAGAGAGATTGTTCAGGTGCTTGAGGATGCAAGAGTGGATATATGTGGATTGACTGAAACTAAATGGTTAGGGGAAAGGGTGATAGAATGGGAATATGGATTAGGTATATGTGCGGGAGTTAATGAGAATGAGAGGGCAAGAGAGGGAGTATGTCTGATGATAAGCAAGAAGTGGAAGGAGAATATAAGAGAATGGAACAGTGGGTGCAAGGATTGTAAGGGTGAGGATAAAAGTAGGTATGCAAGCGTGGGTGATTGTGTGTGTGTATGCTCTGACAGAGGACCGAGTGGCAAGAGTGAAAGATGAGTTTTGGGTGAGTAGAAGCATGTATGGACAAATTTGAGAGGGCGAGAGAGTGCTTTTGATTGGAGACATGAATGGCAAAGTTGGGAATGTATGAGTGGATGGAGTGGTTGGTCAGTGGGGTGTGCCAGCTGACGTAGATGGGAATGGTAGTGCTTTGGTGGACATCTGTGCTGGCAATAGCCAACATCTACTTCCATGAGATGATCCACCGGTATACATGGAGAGTAATGAGGAGGATGGATGGTGAACTTGTTGAACGAAAGGCAATGATAGACTACGTGTGTGTGGATGAGCGAATGAGAAGACAAGTGTTGGATGCAAGAATGTGGAGAGGGTGGGGGAATGGAGTCTCGGACCATCACTTAGTGATGGCCAAGGTGAAGCTGTAAAGAAAATGGTTGAGGAGACGAAGGGGAAGACAGGAGGAAACAGCTCCTATGAGAAAAGTGGAGAATTTGCAAGGTAGTGAGAAAATGGCAGAGTATAAGAGCATAGTGGAAGAAAGATTGGGAAGGTATGAGCTAGAGCAGATGGAAGGGGTGGAAGACCTAAGATATTTACGGAAGAGATAGGCACAGCGTGTGAGGTGGTTTGTGGAGTGGGGAGATGCAAGGGTGTGCAAGGGACAGCATGGTGGAATGATGAGGTGAAACGAGCTGTGGAACAAAAGAAGAAGGCATATAGTGAATGGTTAGCGAGTAGAGGTAGGGGAGAAGATGAGAGAGAGAAGAGAGAGGTATATGTGAGTATTAGAAGGGAGGTGAAGAGACTGGCGAAGGAGAGTAAGAAGAAAGTGGATGAGTTTGGGAGGAATCTGAGTGTGAAATGGAGGGAGAGTAAGAAATTGTTTTGGAAGGAGATAAAGAAAGTAAGGCAGTGTGAAAGGGGATATAGTAGGGGAGTGAAAGATAGGGATAGTAGATTGTTGGAGAAGAGAGAGAAATTGAGGAGATGGAAGGAGCACTATGAGGATTTGTTGAATGTAAAGGGTGACAGCAGTGCGAGTATAAGTGGTTGGGGAATGGCTGGGAGAAGGAGAGATGAGAGGAGGGAGGAAGAGATCAGTAGGACGGAAGGAGTGGAAGCAATGAAGATCAAGTTGGGGAAGGCCCCAGGAATTGATGGAGTGTGGTGAAATGCTGAGGTATGGAGGTGAGATTGTTGTGGAATGGATATGGAAGTTGTGTAGATTGGCTTGGGAAGAGGGAAGGGTTCCAGAGGACTGGAAATCAGGTATAATTGTTCCTTTATATAAAGGAAAAGGTGAGAGAGAAGTATGTGGTGACCATAGGGATATTTGCCTTCTTAGTGTGACTGGTAAAATATATGGTAGATACTCATTGATAGGGTTAGGCATATGAAAAAGGAGCTAGTTGGAGAAGAACAAGGGGGATTTAGGAAGGGAAAAGGGTGTGTAGATCAGATATTGTTTTAAGATGTTTAGTGGAGAAGTATCTAGAGAAGGGAAAGAAAGTGCATGCTGCCTTCATGGACTTGGAGAAAGTATATGACAGAATAGATAGGCAAGGTATGTGGAAAGTATTAAGAATATAAGGAGTGGATGGGAAATTGTTGAATGCTGTGAAAAGTATGTATGAAGGAGCTAGGGCTACGGTGCGAGTGGATGGTGAGCTGTGAATTTTTTTTTATCTGAATGTGGGACTGAAACAGGGTTCTGTGATGTCTCCATGGCTGTTTAATATATACATGGATGGGGTAGGAAACGAGGTGCAGGGTAGGGCAGTGGATGTGGGGGTGGCTCTAATGAATGAGGGTGAGATTTGGAAGTTTCCGGTGTTGCTGTTTGCTAATGATACAGTATTGTTGAGTGAAGATGAATGGGAGTTGCAAGGTTTGGTAAAAGAATTTGGGACAGTGTGTAGGAGGAAGAAGCTGAAAGTTAATGTAAACATAAGTAAAGTTATGGTGTTGAGAGGAATGAAGTCACAGAATGTACAGTGAGGTTGGATGGTGAGGATATAGAGAGTGTGAGTGCATTCAAGTACTTGGGTAGTGTGATGAGTAAGGATGGAACTTTGGGGGATGAAGTGCGTAAAAGGGTACAGCAGGGAAGGAAGATTGTTGTTTCACTGAAAACAGTGATGAGAAATAGGGAGGTGAGTATGGAAGTTAAGAAGTCACTGCATGATAGTATTGTGATCCCTACCCTGACGTATGGAAGCGAGGCATGGACCTTGCAAGAGGGGAACAAGTCAAGAGTGAGAACAGTGGAAATGAGTTACTTGAAAGGAGCCGCTTTCAGCCAGGAGATCAGGTTTTGATTCTGCTACCAGTTCATGGGCAACCTCTTCAAGCCAAGTTTAGTGGTCCTTATTTCGTGGAGAAGAAACTCAGTGATGTCAACTATGTCATCGCCACACCAGATCGTAGAAAGAGTAAGCAATTATGTCACATCAACATGCTAAAGTTATATCACAGGCGGGACGAAAATAATCCAGTCTGCACTGTAGCTGTTCCACCCGAGTCTGCAAGTGAAGCTCTCCCATGCAGTATGAGCCTGAGTGATACTTTGGGGAAGAATCCTGATATCATGAATGATCTCCAGACTAAGCTTTCTCATCTACCTCCCAAGCAAAGGCAGGTGTTTTCGGCATTACTGCAGGAGTACCCGCAAGTGTTCCGTGCCACTCCAGGAAGAACCACTGTGTTGATGCATGATGTCGATGTTGGAGACGCAAAGCCAATTAAATTGCCTCCTTACCGTGTGAACCCAGTGAAAGTTCCTCTCATCCAGAAGGAGCTTGGCTACCTGTTGGACCACAAGATGATTGAGCCCTGTCAGAGCGACTGGAGTTCTCCTGTCACTCTTGTCCCTAAGCCAGGTGGGTCACAGCGGCTTTGCATTGACTACAGACGTGTTAATCAGATAACCAAAACAGACACTTACCCTCTCCCTCGTGTGGAAGATTGCATAGACAAGATCGGAAAGGCTAGGTACATAAGTAAGTTTGATTTCTTAAAGGGATACTGGCAAGTACCTATGATTGAACGTGCTTGGGAGATCTCATGTTTTGTAACATTAGGAAAGACCTTTGCATGGTCTGTAATGCCATATACAGATTGTTTTAGAGTAATAAGAAATTTCCTTTGTAAATTTCTTTTTCTTTGTGGGGAGGTGTTACATAGCCTATGATTTCATCATCCTTTGTGTAATTTTAACGCACAGTTGCTGCATGTTTGATCACGAGCGTGTTCTGCCTCAGTCTCCCCCTTCTACCGTTATAGTAGAGTAAGTCGTTCTCTCTGTTATTCAGAGCGGGATTTTCAGCTCTTTGTCCCCATGGCTTCATTTGCGCGTCCTTCTTACAAGTTGTATCAAGCTCTGCTGGCCCCTATATAATGAGCTCAGTCTCTGCATCATTGCCACTTAGATCTGCTCCTCATTTTGTTCACATCTCTGTCCTCCCCTGTACAGATATTATTATTGTGAGTGCTCAAGAAATCTCCAAACATCTAGCAGCTGTGTGTAATTTGAGTATAACTGTTATTGAATTTTTTCTTGTACTGTGTAGCATAAGGTTAATTCTTAGGCCTAGTGGGGTTTTTGATTGATGTTGGGTTTTATGTCAGTCATTTTTGATAATAGTTTGTATCTGTAATAATTTATCTGGCATTCACTGAGTATTCTCTGGTATCTCATTTTATCAGGGCTGACTTAGATAAATTTACTCTTGCTAATTTCGTGTTAACAGAGGCTATTGCAGTTAACCATATTTTTAACCTGTTTATTTGCCATTACATTATCCTTATGAGTCCTGAATGTTTTGTTGTTAGTTTGAGCATTAAACTTTGACTTGTAATTTTACCTAACTCTTTTGTTTTGAACCTGGAACTTTACGGGACAGTAGTGACTCTTAGTATTCTCACTTAAAGTGTACGTTATCTTTCTCTGTTCCTTAACAAAATATATATATATATATATATATATATATATATATATATATATATATATATATATATATATATATATATATATTAATCAATCATGAGTCTCGGTGCAATTTTAAAGAGGTTCTACTGCAAATTAGAAATAAGACTTCGTATTCGAAATTACTCTCATTTTTCGGTGAGCAATAAAGCAACTGAAACTTTTTCTTCTTGAACACCTCAGATGTCAGCTCTCCTTACATTTGAATCAATTTTTTACAATATGTTGTCTAAATGTGATTTCTTCTCCCTCGCAAATTTCTTATGAGGATTGGATGTCATTCGATGTGTTTTCCAACCATTTTTGAGTACATTTGTGAATGAAAACTAAGCGATTTCACCCAAGAACGTTTTCATACAGTCATCACTCAACCAAAATAGTTTTGAACAACGTCAGATCGAATATTACCAGTCGTACCTATTCACAATTGGAAGTCTTTACATTACGGTCAAGATGAAATAAAATGAAAAATGCTAATACGGACTCTTCCTAAACGAAAAATTCACTGTCTCAACACGACATACAAAGAACTTCATTGATTTTTTTCAGTAGGTTAAACGTTTAATGAAACTTTTTATGATTAAAACCCTAAAATGCCAGCTTTCTTTACTTTGACTCACTATCCCACGAGTTACGTAGTTTAGCCTTGTTAGTTTTTTTTTTTTTTTCAATTGTGAATCTTTCTTAACTATTTTAGAATAAATGTGTTTATAGTTTTGAATCACCAAAAAGCCGAGGCTTTTACCACATTTTAACGTAAATAAATCAGTTCACATGAAAATAAAAGTCACAAATGATCTTCCTAACGGAATAATCAAATCTCCCGACGACACTAATACAGCTCAAACGGTGTTCCTTCAATCTTAATTTTCTTGTCATTCACTATATACCTCAGATCATGAGGAAAAAAGATATAAAAGGTATTCCTTCAAACGAGTAATCAGAGTTTTGAGATTTTAATTAAAATTAAAAATTAAAATTAAAAATTAAAATTAAAAATTGTTCGTGTTAGACACACGAATCTTCATTATGAGCAAATATATATATATATATATATATATATATATATATATATATATATATATATATATATATATATATATATA
Source organism: Coenobita brevimanus (assembly GCF_032717465.1). Taxonomy (NCBI): domain Eukaryota; kingdom Metazoa; phylum Arthropoda; class Malacostraca; order Decapoda; family Coenobitidae; genus Coenobita; species Coenobita brevimanus. The sequence continues at coordinate 8,975,316 of NC_137070.1, read as the reverse complement.
TATATATTTGTCAATCAGGAGTCTCGATGCTATTTAAAAGTCGTACAGTCGTGGCCATAAATAATCACCTATCCTCCTGTACCCGGTGCCTCAGACTGGCTCGTTTATGCGCGGCAAGTCACACTGGAGTAAGAGGGGCTGAGAGGGAGGGGCCCGAGAGAGAAGGGAAGGTGGGTGGGGGGACCGACGATGGTGCTGGGGTGGAGTGAGGGAGAGAAGGGAAGGTAGATAGGGGATGGAGAATGAAATGCTAAGTTGTGGCCACATAATTTGTCTATTTTCTGTCATCCAGGGCATCATTTAAAGGAGCTACTATTCAGTAGATAAATCTGCATTACACCTTGTATAGCGGCGTCAGATAACAGACTTTAGATTGACGGTGATATCAAGGACTAGCTCGTGAAAGAAGTATACTGACGTGACATCAATTATTAGTGGAGCCATAGAGATTGTGTGGGCCCAGACTGTCAACGTGAGGAAGCCAGAGAACTAGAGGAAACGGGCTCGCCTCCTCCAGCACACCAAGGATGAGTGGGAGCTGTTCAGACGAAACCAGCAAACCATCAACAACATTGTTTCCCTGGTGCCGCGAAGCCTGCATGAGGGTTTTAAGGCATGAGGCCACTGGACTACTTACCAAGGCGTTCCTCGTTGCTTTGGCTTGACTAGTGTCGGTAAACATTGACATAGATATATTTTGGGAGTTTGGGTAGGATTTTGTTTCATTTTCCTTCCAACAGATTATGAGAGATACCATTATCATATTCACCCATGAGCACAGACATCAAATTGATTTACCTTTTATGCACAGTTATTTTAAATAGCCTTTTCATAGTGATGTAGTGATGTCATTTAATAATTATTGAATTGACATGATGGTGACTGTATAGATGGAGCGTATACCGCTAGGGTGATCACATTTACTGTGGACACAGCTACGTCAAAGGTTGCATATAATATTTCGTTCCAAAAATTAATTTTACAGGTAAGGGTAGAGGACGTTTCTTACACAAACATCACGGAAGTCAAAGCCAGCCAGATTCCATTCTCCGTCTGAAGTCAAAATACACGGATAAACACAAATATCCGGCTCGGCACTAATGTTTGATCTGTCACGTCTGCATATTTTTCACGAGTCAGCCCTTGATATCACCACCAATCTAAAGTTTGTTATCTGACGCCGCTATACAAGGTGTAATGTAGCTTTATCTACCGAATAGTAACTCCTTTATGTGATGCCCTGAATGAAAGAAAATAGACACATTATGTGGCCACAACTTAGCATTTCATTCTCTCTCCCCTACCTACCTTCCCTAACTCCACTCCAGCACCATCGTTCGTTCCCCCACCCACCTTCTCTTCTCTCTCTGGCCCCTCCCTCTCAGCCCCTCTTACTCCAGTGTGACTTGCTGCGCATAAACAAGCCAGTCTGAGGCACGAGGTACAGGAAGATAGGTGATTATTTATGACCACGAATGTACTACTGCAGATAAGAAAGAGAACCTCATTCGAAATTACTCTTTTATCGGTGAGCAATAAAGCAACTGATACTTTTTCTTCTTAAACACCTTAGATGTCAGCTCTCTTAAATGTGAATCGATTTCTTATTTTATGTTGTCTTAATGTGATTTTTTCGCCCTTGGAAGTTTCTTGTGGGGATAGGATTTCATTATGTGAGTATTCAGACCATTTCTGGATACATTTGTGAAAGATGCATATTGAGCGATTTCACCGAAAACGTGCTCATGCAGTCATCACTCAACTAAAAAAGTATTGAACAATGTCCAATTGGCACTCGTTTTTGTCAATACGGTCAAGCTGAAATAATATGAAAAAATGCGAATAGTCTCATCCTAAATTAGAAATCCACTCAACCTCAACACGATATACACAGCAATTCAGGTGGATGCTCTTGTAACCTGAATTGATTTATACTTATAATGAAATATAAAACGGCGTACATGAGGAATCAAGTAATGTTTATAAATTGAATATCTAACTACTGCTGCTTTTTTTTTTTTATAAATATTATATACATCAGATAATCAATGCCTAAACAATATCCTTTCACACAACTCTTTAGGCCTAAAACCCTCAAATTCCAGAATTCAAAATCCTCACGTGGTACCTCAACCTTGTTACTATTTTTTTTTCCCAAGCATTGATTCTTTCACGCTCAGAAATGTTTCCTGAAATTCAGATTCAATTGGGAATCGTTCCCAACTGTTTTAGAGTACATGTGATTAAGTTGCATAATTAGTGTTCTCGCCTACAATTATGAGGGTTTTAGGATCACAATTTTCTAGTAAGTGTCAATCACTATATATCTCCTTCGATGAGGAAAAAGATAAACTTAACAAAGTGTTTGTATTTTGTTTATACTTTCATGTTTTTTTTAATGTGAGAGTCAAAAGTTAATCAATATTCCCTCCCATGAGTAACCAGGTTTTGGAGATTATAATTAAAATTAAAAGTCGCTCATGGTCTAACCTGAATCTTCATTATGTTGAAATATATATATACTTTTTCGATCAATTAGGAGCGTAGATGCAATTTTAAAGTGGAACTACGAAAGATAAAAAAGAAAACCTCAATATTCGAAATTACTCTCCTGTGTCGGAGAGCAATACATCAACTGATAAATTTTTTTCTGAAACAATCAATTAGCTCTCCGTACATGTGAATTTTCACCCTCATGAGTTTTTTATGATGATTGGAAATTATTCGGTTTGTTTTCCAACCGATTTTAAATACATTTGTGAAAGATGTATATTGAGCGATTTCACCCAAAAAGGTTTTAATACAGTCATCGCCCAACTAAAATAGTTTTGACGAAACATTTACAATTGGCACTCGTTTTTATCATTACGATCAAGGTGAAATTTAAAAAAAATGCGAAAAAAGTCTCTTCCTATATTAAAAATCAATTCAAACAACACTACATATGCTCTTGAAACCTGATTTTTTTTTTATACCTATCATGAAAAATAAAAACGCGCATATCAGGAATCAATTAATGTTTATAAATCGAATACCTCATTACAGCTCTCTATTTTGTTTTTCATATTAAATATATATAATTATCAATGCTTAAACAATTTCCTTTTACACGACTCTTTAGGCTTAAAAACCTCAAATTACAGAATTCTCTCCTTCTGAATAAAATTCACCTCACATGTTACCTCATTTAGCATTGCTACTGATTTTTTGTTCCCAAGCATTAATTCTTTCACACTCAGAAATGTTTTCTGAAATTCATATTCAATTGGGAATCGGTCCCAACTATTTTAGAGTATATGTGTTTATGTTGCATAATTAGTGCTTTCGCTCTGAATTTTGCTGTTTTTAGGATCACAATTTTCTTGTGTCATTCACTATATATCTCCGGCGATGGAAAAAAAAAAAAAAGTAAAGGTAATAAACTGGATAAGACAATATTCCTATTTTGTTTATACTTTCACGTATTAAATTATGTCAAAGCTCATCAAAATTCCCTCCCACAGGTAATCAGATTTATTAGATTTTAAATAAAATTAAAAGTCGCTCATGGTCTAACACGAATCTCCATTATGTGGAAATATATATATATTTTTTCAATTAGGAGTGTAGCAGTTATAAAGTGGTACTACTGCAGATAAAAACGAAAAACCTCATTCGAAATTACTCTCATGATTCGGTGAGCAACAAAGCAACTGTTAATCTTTCTTCTTAAACAGTTTAGATGTCAGCTTTCCGAACATGTGAATCGATTTCTTGTCTAAATGTGATTTTTTCACCCTCAGGAGTTTCTTATTATGATTCGAACTTATTCGGTGTAATTTCCAACCGATTTTGAATACTTAAACGATTTCACCCAAAAATGATTTCATACAGTCATCACGCAACTGAAATAGTTTTCAACAACGTCCAATCGTATACTGCCAGTCGAAATGTATTCACAATTGGTACTCGTTTTTATCATTACGATCAAGGTAAAATAAAATGAGAAATGCGAATAGAGTTTCTTCCTAAATCAAAAATTAAAACTTAAAGACTACATACTCAGCACTTCGGATGGACGCTCTTGGAACCTCATTATTCTTATACCAATCATGAAAAATAAAAACGCATATATGGGGAACCAAGTAATATTTATAAATTGTATGTCCCAGTACAGCTGACTACTTACTTTTTCCTATTATGTATATCAGATAATCAATGCCTAAACAATATCCTTTTACACGTTTTTATACCTTTGGGGATATTTTTTTCTTGGTTAATATTAAAAGTGGTATCACACGAATAAACCGACAGGGAAAATATCTTATTTTTAAAATTTGATCTTGAAACTCGAGATTACACATCAAACACCTAGGTATAAAAAAAAAAAAAAAAATTCACTGAATTTCCAAATTGTTTACACGTCTAATGAATCGAGACTCTTTAAGCTTAAAACCGTTAATTCCAGCCTTCTTTACTTCTAAATCAAATTCTTCCCACGTGTTACCTCATCTAGCCTTGGTAATAATTTTTTTTTTTCTCGATCATTAGTTCTTTCATGCTCAGAAATGTTTTCTGAATTTCCGATTCAATTTGGAATCATTCACAATTATTTAAGAACATGTTTTTAAGTTGCATATATAGCGTTTCCACCCGAAATTATGCTCTTTTTAGGATCACTCTAATATAATAGTTTTGAATCACTCCTAAAGCCGAGGCTTTTACCGTAACATAACTTCTACTAGTTTTTAAAATGGAAGAACCACCGCAAATGAAAATAAAAGTCAACAAATGACCCTCTTACTAACGTAATAATCCAAACAATCTCCAGACGACACTGATACAAATCAATTGGTGTTCCTTCAATCTTAAATTTCTAGTGTCATTCACTTTATATCTTCGATGATGTGGAAAAAAGATGTAAAAGGAAAAACATTGCATAACACTGTATTCGTATTTTGTTTATACTTTCACGTATTAATTAGTCAAAAGTTCATCAGTATTCCTTCCCACGAGTAATCAAAGTTTTGAGAGATTTTAATTAAAATTCTCTAATTCTCTAACACGAATCTTCATTATGTGCAAATATATATATATTTTTTTCAATAAATCAGGAGTCTCGATGCAATTTTGATGTGGTACTACGGTAGATAAGAAAGAAAATCTCTTATTCGAGATTAGTCTCTTTTTCCCGTGAGCAATAAAGCAACTGAAACTTTTTCTTCTTCAGCTCTCCTTACATGTGAATCGATTTCTTATTTTATGGTGTTTTATGTTGTCTTGATGTGATTTCTAAACCTTCAGAAGTTTCTTATGAGGGTTGGATGTCATTCGGCGTGTTTTCCAACCATTTCTTAATATATTTCTGAAAGATGCATTTTGAGCGATTCTACCGAAAAACGAGTTCATACAGTCATCACAACTAAAATAGTATTGTACAACTTGCAATCATATACTCCCAGTCTTAACTTATTCACAATTGGCACTCGTTTTTATCATTACGGTGCAGCTGAACTAAAAAAAATGCGAATAGAGTCTCTTCCTAAATTAACAATCCACTTAGCCTGAACAAGACATACGCAGCACTTCATCTGGGTGATCTTGAAACCTGAATTTTTTTGTCATGATGTTTATAACTTGTGTATGTCAGTAGAGCTGTCTGCTTACTCTTTCCTATTATATTTATTAGAGAATCAATGCCTAAACAATTTCCTTTTACACGTTTTTATCCCTTCGAGATTTTCTTGTTTGTAAATATTAATTATGGTATCAAACGAAGACGTACTGGGAACATATTCCCTTTCTATGATTTGATCGGGAATCTCGAGGCGCCATCTTAAAGCCGTAGTTATGAAGAGGAGAAAGTGTGAGAGAATGGGAGTATGGATTGGGTATATGTGCAGGAGAAAGTGAGAATGAGAGGGGAAAAGAATTACAGTTGTTAGTAAAAGATGGAAGAGGAGCATAAGACTAGGATTGCTTGGGAAAAGTTGAAAGTTGGAATACAAATGTGGGCTATTGTGTGTGTGGATGCGCCAACGCCAGATTGTGCTAGCAGAGTGAGAGAAGAGTTCTGGACAAATCTGGAAGTGTGCATTGAAAAGTTTGGAATGTATGAGTGTTTTTGATCGGTGATATGAATGGTAAACTAAGGAATGTGAAGGTGGATGGAATAGTTGGTGTGTGATGAGCCTTCTGATATATGAGAATGACAGTGCGTTAGTGGACCTTTGTGATGGGAGGGGGTTGGTTTTGGCCAAGACGCTTTTCAGGCATAAAAGTATCGACAGGTATACATCGCGAGTGAAGGAAGGCAATAATTGATTATATGTGTGTGGATGAAAGGATGCGAAGACGTGTAATGGATGGAAGAGCTTATAGAGGTTGGGGGAGTGGACTTTCTGACCACTACTTGGTGGTGGCCAGAATTAGGATCCAAGTAAGATGGAGGAATAGAAGAAGGGAAAGGCGAGAGGAGTACCTGAAAGGAGAGTGGAAAGGTTACAAGATGAGAAAAAGGCAGCGTATAACAGAGAAGTGGAGGAACGATTGGGCAAATATGAATTGGAGCAGATGGGAGACATGGAAGGTGTGTGTAGGATATTTACAGAAGAAATATGTGCAGCATGTGATGTGGTGTGTAGAAGGAAGAGAAGACGGAGGGAGGGTGCAAGGAACAGCGTAGTGGACTGAAGAGGTGAGACAGGCTGTGGCACAAAAGAAGAAAGCATACAGCGAGTGGATGAGAAATAGGGGCGTGGAGGAAGTTGAGAAGCGAAGAGAGATATGCAGAAAGAAAGAGAGGTGAGAAGATTAGTAAGAGTAAGAAGAGAGTGGATGAGGAATTAGGAAGGAATTTGAGTGTAAAGTGGAGGAACTAAGAAAATGTTCTGGAAAGAGGTGAAGAGAGTAAGACAGGGTGGAAATGGTAGATTACTAGTGGAGAAGGGAGAAAATGTTGGCAGATGGAGAGAACACTTTAAGGAATTATTGAACATAGAGGAAGGAAGTAATGCGAGTATAAGTGGCTGGGAAGTGAGAAGACAGGAAGAAATCAGTAGGATAGAAGTTGTTGAAGCAATGAAGAAAGTTAAATTGGGCAAAGCCCCAGGAATTGATGGAGTGTGTGGAAGATGTGCAGATTGGTCTGGGAGGAAGGTAGAGTCCCTGAGGATTGGAAGTCAGGTATAATTATTCCCTTGTATAAAGGAAAAGGGGAAAAAGAAGTGTGTGGTAATCATAGGGGCATTTGTCTTCTTAGTATAATAGGAAAAGTGTATGGTAGGATACTTATTGACAGTTAAAGAACAGAGGAATTAGTTGGAGAAGAACAGGGATGCTTTAGGAAGGGAAGAGGTTGTGTCGATTAGATATTCATTCTTAGATCTTTAGTGGAAAAGTTTCTAGAAATGGGAAAGAAGTTGTATGCGGCTTTCACGGATTTGGAGAAAGCATATGACAGGTGGATAGACAAGGATTGTGGGAAATATTATGAATATATGGAGTAGATGAGAAGTTGTTGAATGCTGTGAAGAGTATGTATGATGGTGCGAAGGCTGCAGTGCGTGTGGATGGTGAACTAAGTGAATTTTCTCATTGAATATTGGGTTGAAACAGGGATGTCATGTCTCCATGGTTGTTTAATCTGTACATGGATTGGGTAATAAAAGAGGTACAAGGTAGGGTAGTGGATGTTGGAGTGGCCCTGGTGAGAGAGGATAGTGTTTGGAAACTCCCTGTGCTGTTGTTTGCAGATGATACTGAGTTGTTGAGTGAAGACGAAGGGGAGCTGCAAGGGTTGGTGTATGAGTTTGGGAGAGTGTGTAAGAAACGGAATCTAAAGGTGAATGTAGGGAAGAGTAAAGTGATGGTCTTTGAGAAAGGTGGTCAGTGAATATACTGCGAGGTTTTATGGTGAGGAATTGGAAAATGTAAGTTTAAGTACTTGGGTAGTGTGATGAGTAAGGATGGAGGTTTGGAGGGTGAAGTGCTTGAAACTGTAGAGCAGGGAAAAAAGGTTGCTGGTTCCTAAAAAGCAGTAAAAAGAAACAGGGAAGTGAGCATGGAAGTGAAAAATTTACTACATGACAGTATTGTGATTCCAATACTGTCATGAAGTGAAGCTTGGATGTTCTGGGAAGGACACAAGTCAAGAGTGAGAGCAGTGGAAATGGGTTATTTAAGAGGAGCCTGTGGAGTCACTTAAGAGGAGCCTGTGGAGTCACTTGGAGATTCAGTCTGACTAATAAGGATATAAAGGAGCGTTGTGGTGTGGATGTGGATGTGATAGGAAGCGTTATGAGGAACACACTGAGGTGGTTTGACCATGTGGAGAGGATGGAGGGTGAGTGACTGACGATGGGAGTGTATGCGAGTGAGGTGGAGGGGGGGAGGAGGGAGGAGGAGGCCGAGGATGAGATGGAGGGTTGGGGTGTAGAGGTATATGAGAGAGGGGGGTGTGAGATGGGAGCAGGGCAGTGAAATGGAGAGGGACAGGGCGACTTGGAGGTGATTTGTTTGTGGCCACCCCAAACGGGATTGAGGCGTCTGGCAATAGATAGATAGATAGAAGTTTAATCTTTGATTTTCCACGTAGGTAAAATGTCTAATGAAACAAAACTTGTTAGGTTTATAACCCTTCTTTACTTGTGACTCACTGTCATCACAAGTGTTTCCTCATTTAGCCTTGTTACTGATTTTTTTTTTCCGAGCGTTAAATCCTTCACGCTCGGATATGTTTTCTTAATATCAGATACAATTCGGAATCTTTCCTATTTTAGAGTACATGTGTTTAAGTTGCATGTTTAGTTTCTACACCCGCAATAACGCGGTTTTCAGGATGACTCTAGTATAATAGTTTTGATTCACTCCAAAAAGCCGAGGCTTTTACCGTAACATAAGTTCTACCACATTTTAACGTGAAAGATTCAGTTCACATGAAAATAAAAGTCACAAATGACCCTGTTCCTAACGTAATTATACAAACAATCTCTAGACGACACTAATATTGATCAATCGGTTTTCCTTCAATCTTAATTTTCTGGTAAGTGTCATTCACTATATATCTCCGATGATGAAAAAAGATTTGAAAGATAATACATTGTATAACACGGTATTCGTAATTTGTTTTTACTTTCATGTATTAATTTATGTGAGTCAAAAGTTCATCAGTATTCTATCCCACGAGCAATCAGAGTTTTGAGAGTTCTTAATTAAAAGTAAAAGTCGCTCATGGTCTAACACCAACCTTCATTATGTGTGTGTATATATATATATATATATATATATATATATATATATATATATATATATATATATATTTTTTTTTCAATCAATCGGGAGTCTCGATGCAATTTTAAAGTGGTACTACTGTAGAGGAGAGAGAAAACCTTTTCTATTCGAAATTACTTTCATTTCTCGATGAGCTATAATGCAACATTCTTTTTCTTCTTAAACACCTCAGTTGTCAGCTCTCCTAACATGTGATTTGATTTTTACTATATTTTATCTTAATATTATTGTTTCACCCTCGCAAGCTTCTTATGAGGATTGGAAGTTATTCGATGTGTTTTCCAACCACTTTTGAGTACATTTGTGAAAGATGCATATTGAACGATTTCAGCCAAGAACGTGTTCGTATCATTCAACTAAAATAGTTTTGAACAACGGGTCGTAACTTATTCACAATTGGCAATTGTTTTTATCAATACGGTCCAGGTTAAATAAAAAGAAAAATGCAGAAAGGTTCTTCCTAAATTAAAAATCCACTCAGCCTCAAGACGACATTCACAGCAGTTTAGGGGGATGCTCTAGCAACCTGAATTTATTTATACTTATGAAAAATGAAAAGGCGTATATGAGAAATCAAGTGATGTTTATTAATTGAATATGTAATTACAGCTGTTTACCTTGTTTTTCGTATTGTATATATCAGATAATCAGTGCCTAAACAATTTAAATTTACGCGACTCTTTAGGCTAAAATCCCTCAAATTCACGAATTCGTTACTTCTGAATCAAATTCATCCCACGTGTTTCCTCATTTAAGCTTGTTACTGATTTTTTTTTTCCGAGGGTAAATTCTTTCTCGCTCAGAAATCTTTTTTTAATTTCAGATTCAATTGGGAATCTCCTAACTATTTTTGAGTACATGTTTTTAAGTTTCCTATTTGTTTCTTCGCCCGTAATTACAGAGTTTTTAGGATCACTTGTTTCGAATCAATCCTAAAGCCTAGGCTTTTACCGTAACAAAACCACTGATAATGAAAATAAAAGTCACAAATGACCCTCTTCCTAACATGACAATCCAAACAATCTCCAGACGACACTAATATAGATCAATCAGTGTTCCTTCAATATTAATTTTCTGGTAAGTGTCATTCACTGTATATCTCCGGTGATGAGGAAAAAAGATATGAAAGATAATACAGTGCATAACACGGTATTTGTATTTTGTTTATACTTTCACGTATTAATTTATGTAGGAGTCAAAAGTTCATCAATATTCCTTCCGACGAGTAATCAGAGTTTTGAAAGATTTTAATCAAAAACTAAAAGTGGCTCAGTCTATCACGAATCTTCATTATGTGCAAATATATATTAGTTTTCAATCAATCAGTCGATGATATTTTATAGTGTTACTACTGTAGATTTAAAAAGAAAACCTTTTTCGATATTACTCTTTTTTCGGTGAGCAATAAAGGAGGAAGGGAAGAGGTTGTGTAGATCAGATTTTCATTCTTAGATCTTTAGTGGAAAAGTTTCTAGAGAAGGGAAAGAAGTTGTATGCGGCTTTCATGGATTTCTGGAAAGTGTTAAGAATATATGGAGTAAATGGGAAGTTGTTCAATGCTGTGAAGAGTAAGTACGATGGTGCGAAGGCTGCAGTGCGTGTGGATGGTTAACAAAGTGAATTTTTCTCTTTGAAAGTTGAGTTGAAACAGGGATGTGTCATGTCTCCATGATTGCTCAATCTGTACATGGATGGGGTAATAAAAGAGGTACAAGGTAGGGTAGTGGATGTAAGAGTGGCCCTGGTGAGAGAGGATAGCGTTTGGAAACTCCCTGTACTGTTGTTTGCAGATGATACTGTGTTGTTGAGTGAATACGAAGGGGAGCAGCAAGGCTTGGTGGATGAGTTTGGGAGAGTAAGAAACGGAATCTAAAGGTGAAAGTAGGGAAGAGTAAAGTGATGGTGTTTGAGAGAGGTGAAGTCAATGAGTGTACAGCGAGGTTGGATGGTGAGGACTTGGAAAATGTGAGTACGTTTAAGTACTTGGGTAGTGTGATGAGTAAGGATGGAGGTTTGGAGGGTGAAGTGTTTGAAAGGGTACAGCAGAGAAGAAAGGTTGCTGGTTCTTTGAAAGCAGTGATAAGAAACAGGGAAGTGAGCATAGAAGTGAAAAAGTTACTACATGACAGTATTGTGATACCAGCTCTAATGTATGGAAATGAATCTTGGACGTCGTTGGAAGGACACAAGAATGAGAGCAGTGGAAATGGGTTATTTTAGAGGAGCCCGTGGAGTCACATGGAGAGACAGGCTGACGAATGAGGATATAAAGGAGCGTTGTGGTGTGGATGTGGATGTGATAGGAAGCGTGATGAAGAACACACTGAGGTGGTTTGGCCATGTCGAGAGGATGGAGGGTGAAAGACTGACGAAGAGTGTATGTGAGTGAGGTGGAGGGGGGAAGAGGAAGGGAGAGGCCGAGGATGAGATGTAGGGATGGGGTGGAGATGTATATGAGAGAGGGGGGTGTGAGTTGGGAGCAGGGCAGTGAAATGGCGGGGGACAGGGCGACTTGGAGGCGATTTGTTTGTGGCCACCCCAAACGGGATTGATGCGTCTGGCAATAGATAGATAGATAGAATAAAGCAACTGATACTTTTCTTTCTCAAACACATCACATGTCAGCTCTCCTTAGTGGTGAATCGATTTCTTACTACGTGTTGTCTAAATGTGATTTTTTCATCCTTGCAAGTTTTACAACCATTTTTGAGTACATTTGTGAAAGATGCATATTGAGCGATTTCACCTAAGAATGTGTTCATACAGTAATCACTCAACTAAAATAGTTTTCAACAACGTCCAATCTTATAATGCGAGTCAGAATTGGCACTCGTTTTTATCAATACGGTCAAGTTAAAATAAAATGAAAAATGGGGAGAGTCTCTTCCTAAATTAAAAATCCACTCAGCCTCAACACGACATACATAGCAGTTCAGGTGGATGCTCTTGCAACCTGAATTTATTTATATCTATTATGAAAAATAAAAAGGCGTATATGAGAAATCAAGTAATGTTTATAAGCTGAATATCTAATTACAGCTGTCTACTTTGTTTTTCATTAAATAAATAAATAAATAAATATATATATATATATATATATATATATATATATATATATATATATATATATATATATATATATATGACAATCAATTTCCTATTACACGATTCTTTAAGCTTAAAATACCCAATTTCCACCCTTCTTTACTTCTAAATCAAATTCATCCATAGTGTTAACTCGTCCAGCCTTGTTACTGATTTTATATCCCAAACATTAATTGTCACTCATAGAAATGTTTTCTGAATTTCATATTCAATTGGGAATCATTCCCAACTATTTAAGAGTACTGTACATGTTTTTAAGTTGCATATATAGTTTTTTCGCCCGTATTTACGCTCTTTTTAGGATAACTTTAGTATAATAGTTTTGAATCACTCGTAAAGCCGAGGCTTTTACCGTAACAAAACTTCTACCAGTTTTTAAAGTGATAGAACCACTGCAAATGAAAATGAAACTCACAAATGACCCTCTTACTAACGTAATAATCCAATCACCATACGACACTGATACAGATCAAACGGTGTTCCTTCAATCTTAATTTTCTAGTGTCATTCACTATATAGCTCCAATGATGAGGAAAAAAGATATAAAAGGTATAACACAGTATTCGTATTTTGTTTAAACTTTCACGTATTAATGCTCTCCTTAGTGGTGAATCGATTTCTTACTATATAATGTCTAAATCTGATTTCTTCACCCACGCAACATTCTTATGAGGATTGAAAGTTATTCGATGTGTTTCACAACTATTTTTCAGTACATTTATGAAAGATGCATATTAAGCGATTTCACCAAAGAACGTGTTCATACAGTCATCACTCAACTAAAATAGTTTTGAACAACGTCCAATCGAATACTACCAGTCGCAACTTATTTACAAATGAAACTCGTTTTTTTCATTACGGTCAAACTGAAATAAAATGAAAAATGCGAATAGAATCTCTTCTTAAATTTAAAATCCACTCAGCCTTAACACGACATACACAGCAGTTCAGGTGGATGCTCTTGCAACCTGAATTTTTTTTATTCCTATCTTGAAAATTAAAAAGACGTATATGAGGAACATAGTCATGATTATAAATTCAATATCTCAGTACAGCTATCTACTTTATCCTATTCGTATAATCAATGGCTAAACAATTTCCTTTTACGTTTTTATGCCGTTAGATTTTTTTACATAGTTAATATTAATAGTTTTATCACACGAACAGTCCTACTGGGAAAATATTTCATTTTTAAAATTTGATTTGGAAACTCGATGCCACTTTAAACGACTAGGTATAAAGAAAAAAGCATTATGTGTTATCTCTGAATATCCAAGAATTTTACACGTCTAATGAAACGAAACTCGTTAGACTTAAAACCTTAAAATGCCAGGCTTCTTTACATCTGAATCAACTTCATCCCACGTGTTACCTCATTTAGGATTATTAGTTTTTTTTTTTTTTTATCCGAGCGTTAATTCTTTCTCGCTCAGAAATGTTTTCTTATCATTCACAATTGGGAATAATTCCCAGCTATTTTAGAGTGCATGTGTTTAAGTTGCATATTTAGTGTTTTTGTCCGCAGTTATCCGGTTATTAGGATCACCTCTAGCATAATAGTTTTGAATCACTCCTTAATTCGAGGCTTTTACCTTAACAAAACTTCTATATTTTAACCTGAAAGAACAATTGCAAATGAAAATAAAAGTCACAAATGACCCTCTTCCTAACAATCTCCAGAAGACACTGATACAGGTCATTCTGTGTTCCTTCAATCTTAATTTTCTAGTGTCATTCACTTTATATCTCCCATGAGGAGAAAGATATAAAAGGTAATACATTGTATAACACTGTATTCGTATTTTGTTTATACTTTCACGTATTAATTTTTGTGAGACAAAAGCTCATCAATATTCCCTCCCACGAGTTATCAGATTTGGGAGATTTTAATAAAAATTAAAAGTCGCTCATAGTCTAACACGAATCTTCATTATGTGGAAATATATATATTTTTTCAATTAGTCAGGATTGTAAATGCAGTTTTGAACTGGTACTACAGCAGACAGAAAAGAAAACATATTACTCGAAATTACTCTCCTGATTCGGTAAGCAAAACAGCAACTGATAATTTTTCTTAAGCATCTCAGATGTCAGCTCTCCGTACATGTAAATCGATTTTGTCTAAATGTGATTTTTTTCACCCTCAGGAGTTTCTCATGATTTGATTTTATTCGGTGCCATTTCCAACCGATTTTAAAAACATTTTTTAAAGATGCATGTTGGGCGATTTCACCCAAAAATATGTTCATACAGTCATCACTCAACTAAAATAGTTTTGAACAACGTCCAATCGTATACTGCCAGTCGAAACTTATTCACAATTGGCAATCGATTTTATCATTACGATCAAGCTGAAATAAAATGAAAAATGGGAAGAGTCTCCCCCTAAATTAAAAATCCACTCAACCTAAAGACGACATACACAGCACTTTACCTAAATATTTTTACCTATCATGAAAAATAAAACCGCGTATATGAGGATCCAAGTAATGTTTATAAATTGTATGTCAGTACAGCTGTACTTTTTCCTATTATATATATAAGATAATCTGCCTAAACAATTTCCTTTTACACGTTTTTATCCTTTCGGGCAGGTTTTTTTTCTTGGTAAATATTAATAATGGTATCACACAAACCCTCCTACTGGGAAAATATTTCATTTTAAAAATTTGATCGGGAAACTCGAGATGCCACTTTAAACCATTAGGTAAAAAAAAAAAGCAATATCCTTTTTATTTCTTCTCGAACACCTCACATGTCAGCTCTCCGTCGTGGTGAATCGATTTCTCACTATATGTCGTCTAAATGTGATTTCTTAACCCTCGCAAGTTTCTTATGAGGATTGGACGATATTCGATGTGTTTTCCAACTATTTTTGAGTACATTTGTGAAAGATGCATGCTGAGCTATTTCACCCAAGAACGTGTTCAGACAGTCATCACTGAACTAAAATTGTTTTGATCAACGTCCAATCTTATACTATGACTCGTATCTTATTCACAATTGGCACTCGTTTTTATCCATACGGTCAAACTGAAATGGAAAGAAAAATGAGGAGAGTCGCTTCCTAAATTAAAAACCACAGCTTCAGCACGACATACACAGCAGTTCAGGTGGATGCTCTTGCTACCTGAATTTATCTATCATGAAAAATAAAATTGCATATATGAGGAATCAAATAATATTTATAAATTTAATCTCTCATTACAACTATCTACTTACTTTTTCATATTATGTATATCATATAATCAATGGTTAAACAATTTCCTTTTACACGTTTTTATCCCAACGGGAAGATTTTTTTTTTCGTAAATATTAATAGTGTTATCACACTAACAATCTTACTTTGAAGGTATTTCATTTTTAAAGTTATATAGGAAACACAAGGCTGCTCATTATGTTATGCAACACTTAGGAGCGTGGTAAATCTAGAGCTCTTCTTTCAATGCATCTATTCAGGTTCGTACCTAGAGATTTGGGAGCCCGGGGGGCTTGGTTGTTTGTGTAGCTCCCCTCCTGGAAGGGGGCCCCACAAAGAACCTAGCCCCCCTAATTCTCAAAACCAATCTCATATCTCAGCCGGGATTGTTGTAATGATAAATATATGCATTTGTAAATATTAATAAAAAACAAATTTTTAAAGCTTTGGGGTCTCCCCTCATTTGGGGGCTTGGGGGAGGGCAGTTTCAAAGAGCCCTCCCCCACCCCCTCTCAGGTACGCAACTGCATATATTTGTAAATCTGCTTGCAATATAAGCAGCCAGTTTAAACATAGAATAACATCCAAAGCTAAGGAGGTCAAAGTTAGCTTTAAAAGATTACCATTATCAAAGAAAATTAAAGTTGATTATGAAGCATAATAAAACAATGAGCGACATTTGAAGTAAATGCAGACATGTATTATATCACAACATGCGGACGTATGTGTACACAGTGGTTGGATAATATTCTTCAAACGTCACTCATCGTCTTACAAAACTTTATAATCTTTAATTTTCTTTGATCAAGGTAAACTTTTGAATCTAATTTGACCTCTTTAGCTTCGGAAATTATTCCACATTTAAACTGGAATGTTTTCAGAAGCACCACGTCTGAAATTTCCGCAAGAGTGAGAAGAGACTGAGGAGAGACATATCTCCCAACCACTGCCCCGAGCCAACTGACGGCTAAGGGTGAGCAGGAATCTAACCCAGAATCGATTCTGTCGAATCCAGCTTAGCGATCCCGGATTCGATTCCAATTTAAAGATTCGACTCTGCCTAACAGTGACTGCAGCCGCCAATCGCTAGTGCACGAACCGTGAGAATCCCGGAGGGATCATGGATTCATGACGTGTCAGTTCTCGAGGGAGTCACAGGCAGTCGGGCACGCTCTCAGTCGAGTCACTATTCAGTATACTCGGACTCGCCTCACCGGTAGGCAACAGCCAGCTACTATTCATATTATCATTATAACTGTACTGTGATATTGATTTTGTCATAACATTACTATGTGATATTGCTTTACTAAAAAGTGCAATAAAGCGTTCTTATAAAAGGTTACTTCATTTCTATTCAGGGTATCGTAAGAATGTAGGACAGCCATACAGATAAGGGTGAATATTTCCGAAAATGGACCAATTTTGTACTGAATCCAAACATTTTTTATTTAATATAAGTATTATCGAACAGCCGTGACTGATAAGCGGCTTAGTAAGCGCCTGAGGGCGAGTCTGACAAGTTTGGTGAACCTTGATCCCCTATTTCCTGTTTGGGGTACGGCTGCACTCGGCGCATCGACTCCACCGAGCCACTTACCACCATATACTTCCTGGCAGGAGAAGAGTCGAATCCGGAATCGAATCCAGCAAATCTACTCCCTCAAAGAGCCGATTTTATCGAATCCAAAATTGGCGAATCGCCCAGGCCTACTGACGGCTGCTGGACCCCGTGACGTCATGCGCGGAGTGCTCCAAAGTTTGAACCAAGAGTGAGACGACTATATATTACTCAGATTGTGAATGAAACGAAAGTCTTTAAGCTTAAAACCCTCCAATATCAGCCTTCTTCTGAATCAATTTCATCCCACGTGTTGCCTTATTTAGGCTTGTTACTGTTTTTTTTTTTTTCCGAGCTTCAATTCTTTCTCGCTCAGAAATGTTTTCTGAATTTCAGATACAATTGCGAATTATTCCCAACTGTTTTAGAGTACATATTTAGTGTTTTCGCCCGCAATTATGAGGTTTTTAGGATCACCTCTAGTATAATAGTTCTCAATCTCTCCTAAAGCCAAGGCTTTTACCGTAACAAAACTTCTTTCACATTTTAACCTGTCACAAATGACCATCTTCCTAACGTAATACTCCAAACGATCTCCAGACGACACTGATACAGATATATCGATGTTCCTTCAATCGTAATTTTTATAGTTTGATTCACTATATATCACCGATGATGAGGAAAAAAAATATAAAAGGTGATACATTGTATAACACGGTATTCGTATTTTGTTTATACTTTCACGTATTAGTTTGTGAGAGTCGAAAGTTCATCAGTATTACTTCCCAATAGTAATCAGAGTTTTGAGAGATTTTTATTAAAAAAATGTCGCTCATGGTCTAACACGAATCTTCATGATGTGTAAATATTTTTTTTTTTTTTTTAATTTCAATCAGTTAGGAGTGTCGATGCAATTTTAAAGTAGTCCTACTGAAGATAAGAAAGAAAACCTCTTATTCGAAATTACTCTCTTATTTCGGTGAGCAATAAAGCAACTGATAATTTTTCTTCTTAAACACCTCATATGTAAGCTAGCCTTTTATGTGAATCGATTTCTCACTAAATTATTTTGTCTAAATCTGATTTCTTTACCCTCCAAAGTTTCTTATGATGATTGGAAGTTATTCGATGTGTTTTCCAACCATTTTTGAGTACATTTGTGTTTAAGTTGCATATTTAGTGTTTTCGCCCGAAATTTTGCTGCTCTAAGGATCACTCTAGTATAATAGTTTTTAATCACTCCTAAAGCCGAGGCTTTAACAGCAACAAAACTTCTACCACATTTTAACCTGATAAATCCACTACTAATGGAAATAAATGTCACAAATGACCCTCTTCCTAACGTAATAATCCAAACAATTTCCATACATACAGCCATCACTCAACTAAAATAGTTTTGAACAACGTCCAATCTTATACTGGCAGTCGAAACTTATTCACAATTGGTACTCGTTTTTATCATTACGATCAAGGTGAAATAATATGAGAAACGCGAATGGAGTTTCTTCCTAAATTAAAAATTAACTCAACCTAAAGATGACATACACAGCACTTCGGATGGACGCTCTTGGAACCTGAATATTCTTAGACCTATCATGAAAAATAAAAACGCGTATATGAGGAATCAAGAAATGTTTATAAATTGTATATCTCATTACAGCTTTCTACTTACTTTTTCCTATTATATATATCAGATAATCAATGCATAAACAATTTCCTTTAACACGTTTTTATCTCTTCGGGGAGATTTTTTTTTCTTAAATATTAATAGTGGTATCACACGAACAGTCCTAATGGGAATATATTTCATTTTCAAAATTTGATCGGGGAACTCAAGGTGCCACTCTATAGCTTTAGTTATATAGAAAAAAAGCAATATCCGTTTTATTTCTGAATTTCCAAGTTTACACATCTAATGAAACGAAACTCTTTAGGCTTAAAACCGTGAAATGCCAGCCTTCTTTGCTTCTGAATCAACATCCCACGTGTTACCTCATTAAGCCTTGTAACTGATTTTTTTTTTTTCCCGAGCGTTAATTCTTTCACGCTCAGAAATGTCTTAATTTTAGGTACAACTTGGAACCATTCCCAACTATTTTAGAGTAAATGTGTTTAAGTTGCATATTTAGTGTTTTAGCCCTCAATTATACGGTTTTTAGGATCACTCTAGTTTAATAGTTTTGAATCACTCCTAAAGCCAAGGCTTTCAAGGTAACAAAACTTTTACCATGTTTTAACCTGAATCACTTCAAAAACTAAAATAAAAGTCACAAATGACATTCTTTCGA